>NW_021632914.1:0-89075 GCF_004799145.2 Neltuma alba
TGATGTATTCCTTGTTGAATCATTCAAAAAAAAACAAGACTAATGTTTCTCTATTCTCTCTCTCCAGCATCAAAATGGAACACGAAATTCCTAAGGGTGCGTTTAGACGGATGCCAAAACTCTGCAATCGCACACACAACCCCATTACAAACAAGGATACTCCTTTGCACCATTATTTACGAGGAAAAACAATGGTGTTGTCAAATTACTCAAATACATTACAGATTTTTAGCCGTCAACATGTAGCTTGGATTCAAGACCAATGCATGACAAGGAAACTGAGAAGCTCAGAGTGAATAATCCAAAAACACTAAAAATCGCCACATTTACAAAGCTGAGGTAATCTAGCAAGAAAAATAAACAAAGAAAGTACCATCCAAAAAGCAACAAGCAGAGGCGTCCCTCATTCACTCCAATACTTCTCATCACCATCCTTGTCATCTCCACGCTCATCATCAGAGCTCTCTTCCATCAAGCTCGTCTTAAATATCAGCACATCCTCCACCGCGACACTTCTAAATAACCCCACATCTGTAGCACCAGACACCATGCTATATCCACGTGACGTAGATCCAGGGCCGGATCATGCGGCATCGCAAACCCAGCTAAGTAAGCTCCGCCGCCACCGCCATTGCTGTCCTTCTGCTCTCGAGCACTGCTTTCTCAGCCGCCCTCATCGCTTCTCTCACCTTCTTGTTACCAGGGTCCCCACAAGTACCCCAAGCTAGCACTAAGGTCCAACGGACCCATCTGAATGCAGTCAACCCCATCAACGGCCGCGATCTCACCAGCCTTCTTCACCCCTTTCTCCGATTCAATTTGACACATGATCAGCAGGTCGTCCTGGTAATTATTCAAATACCCTTCATCGATCCCGTACCCTGATGCCCTCACAGTCGGGTGGGCGGAGCCGCGAATTCCCGCGGGCGGGAACCGGCAATACGAAACCGCTTCCTTAGCGTCTTTCGCGCTCTCAATCATTGGGAACATGATCCCCTGTGGACCTAGATCGAGAGCCTTCTTAGTCCAGGTGGGGCAAGTTTCGGGAACCCGGAGAATCGCGGCGGTTCCGGCGGCAGCGAGTGCATGGAGGCAGGGCAGCGCATCAGAGATGCCACCGTGACCGTGTTCCATATCGACAACAACAAAATCGTATCCGGCGAGACCTGCGATCTCGGCAATGGTGGGAGAGAAGGTGAGGAGGAAGAGGCCATAAAGGGATTCGCCACTTTGGAGGCGAGATTTGAGGTTCTTAGGAGATGAGAGGGGGTAGTTGGATGTGAGAGAGGAGGAGGAAGCGGTGCCATCCGCTAAGGACTTGGGAATGGGCGAAACACTGGATCTCGTGGAGATGGAGATGGGTTTGGACAGTGGAGAGGGAAGGAAGAAGGCGACGACGATGTGAGGGGCGTGAATTTGAATTTGGAGGGTGCGAGCAATTGAGGGTTTCTGAGAATGGAGGAGAGGGATGAGCTCGTCGATATAGTTGCGGCCATATCCATTTTCTCCCTGTCTCGGAAGAGCCTGCTCAGTCTGTGAAGCTCACTGTAGAGTATTGACGAACGACGGCTGAGGCGGAGCAGTTGAAGAGGCATCATTCCCTGCATTAGGATGAGAACTTAAATTTTGGTCATATATTCTTTATATTGGAAATTCATTCACATTTTTAACTTTCGAAAAAGTTCATTGTTACTAAAATAAATTGGTATAAAACATAAAATATAAAGGAAAACTTGGAATTTTGCAAGTCTGTTTTTAACTTTAATTTTAATTTTTAGCATGATGATTGACGATGAATTATAGCAATTATTTGATTATTATTACTCACTCTGTTTTTGTTGTGGTGTGGGATATGTTTCTCTAATCAATACATTTTTAATTAACATTATGAATGAGTATGAGAAAAAGTATGAGATGACTGGGGAAAAAATTATAAATGACAATGAAAAAATGAAATATTAAATTATCACTTTAATTTTTCTTTTAACAATTATTTTGTTATATATCTAAGCATGGTTGGCTCCATATAAATTCACAATATGAGATGATCGGGGAAAAAATTATAAATGACAATGAAAAAATGAAATATTAAATTATCACTTTAATTTTTCTTTTAACAATTATTTTGTTATATATCTGAGCATGGTTGGCTGTCACAATATAATTTTAAACACCCACACATATGAAAACGTCAATGTCGAGTTTAAATCTCGAACATTAACCAGCTGTTACTCGGATAACTTAATGACTAAATCTCGTTTGATTTTTTTTTTTTGCCTGAAATCTCGTTTGATTCAACTTAACAGCCATTAAGTGCATTACTATGATCACTTGGCCATGAATGAAGGCACAGATATGATAATTTCAGCAGAGCGTAACGTGTCTAGATTCACTCGTTTGATTGACATTTTGCGTGGCGAAGATCTAGAATGAGCAATTACGAGTCCTGGGGTAAGATGAATAACAAGAATTCAATTAATTTCCCAGCATTATTTACACAAAGAATTAAGATCCTTTAACCATATCTGAAAAAAGAAAAGGAAAAAAGAATCAATTGTTATTAAGTTAATCCTCTCCAATCCATAGCTAATCCCTCTCATTATTTACACTCTATCTCATATATTTCTACATCACAGACAAGAGAAAAGAAGGAATAACAAAACCAACATTAGCCCCAATCTCCCTCTCCAGGGAGAGTAAGCCTAAGCCTCATGCATGGGACGTTTTCCACGAGGGTCAATTTCCCGAGCGCTGGAGCTTGTTCCCGGTGTTGTTGCGATGGTGGTATAGTTACTGCTTGAGTCAGAAGTCCGAGAATCAGAGTCAGCACCTGAAGTACCAGCTGCGGTAGAAAATGTGGAGCGCCTGCGAGGTCTTCTGTATCTGGAACCAGGCGCTCCTGGTCTAGTCGGCTCATCCATGTGGCCCGGCTTCTTTGACAGCATCACCACCACGCGCCGCATGCTTGGCCGGATATGTGGATCCCCTTGAACGCATAGCAGACCCAGTTGTATGCACATTGCTACTTGATCTTCTGCTGAACCTGCTATTGCAGGGTCAACCATTTCTAAGCTCCTCCCTTTCTTGTAAAGCTTGTATGCCTGAACAAAGGCAACAACACATTATTTCTTAGATATGTCTGATATGGAAACTTCATTCACAGCTCTTCCTTCACACATGAACACAATACTTAGTTCATTTCTTTCCCAAATTAGGATGCTAATAATTTCATCTATTATCATATTAAAATATTTTTCAGGATTTTTTTTTCCGGGGCAGAACAAACGAGCAAAAGGCAAATCCTTTCAGCAACTAAAAAAGTTAATTTTCTTTATTATCGTGTAAACTGTAAAACCTGACAACTAGGATTATTGGAATAACTTTTTTGCCCGGGAGGGTGTAGGGCAGATAAGTTTCTTGGAGGCTTCTCAAGATGCGATTAATCTGGCTGTTGAATTTTCTCTACCCAAAGGCTTTGATGGTAGCAAAGTCATAAACGCTATGCACGCATGAACGCGGGACGAATTAATTAAGTGGGGTTTGGATTTTGGGGCTTATATCCTTTTCAGTGCTGGTGAACGAATGTCACGCGGTTGTGACCCACCATGAGCATAAATTAATCAAACAAAAAAAGAAAAAGGTTATTGGAAAACCGGAAAGGTCAAAGAGCCTACACCTAAAACCTCATAAAGAAGCCAAGACATTGGATAAATCAATCTTACCCAATCAAGGAGATTATGTGCATCCATCTCAGGGCTAAACATTGAGTTTCTTTGGCCACTTATCAGCTCCAGAACCAAAACCCCATAGCTAAACACATCTGCCTTCACTGATAAATGCCCATGCATCACATACTCTGGAGCCATATATCCACTGTATATTCACAATTTTACAAGACACAAATCTACTTTATTCACATGACCATGCTAACTTCATTTTTAAAAGAGAGAATGACAAATATGGACCTGATAACAAAGTTAATGTCAGATTGGAACTTCTCAAAAGCTGTCAGTTCTGAAATATGAGACACTGAGTACTAAAATTTGAGAATTTAAGTTGTTATGAGGTCCCGGTTTGATGTTAACCTTTTCATGAGGTCTTAAATTGTCATTCAACCTTTTTTAAGATAGTTGACTAATCAATAGATATTTTGATACTATTCTTAAATTGTCAACAATGAATCTTGGATTTGCTGCTTATTTTTCAAAGTTTGGTGGGGTCCTATAACCAAAATTTGTTTCCATCAAGCAATATCTAGGGAAGAGGTCAAAGTTGAAAAGCATACTTGGTGCCAGCCACCCGTGTATTGACGTGAGTTTGATCCTCAGGGAAGAGACGAGCCATGCCAAAGTCTGCAATCTTGGGCATCCATTTGTCATCGAGCAAGATATTACTGGCCTTGATGTCTCGGTGGATGATGCAGCTGTGCGAGTCTTCATGAAGATAGAGTAAGCCTCTTGCTATGCCTGTGATTATGTCCAACCTCCTTTTCCAATCCAGCTGCTCTTTTCTGTGAGATTCTGCAATTAACAAAAAAAAAAAAAAGCACGTTTTCTATCAAACTCTCTGTCTAACAGCGGCACAAAAGAATACGGATAGCACTAAATGTTGACTTGACAGGCATAGACTCTGCAGGCCAATGGTACAGAGGCAAGGTCCAACAATAGCAAGATAACACTTCACAAATTTTATGCCATTAGCCCTTGCCCTTGTGCCTAAAAGAAACTTTCTTTAAATATGTTCCTTGCACCAAGTACTTGTATGAGAAAATAAAAATTTCTTGGAATCAGTGCATCCCTTCAATTGCGTGGAACTCATAAACTAGTTTATACTGACTCCTTACACGAGCAACTGTTACATTATACTTCTCCGATCCTAAAGATAAGATCCCTATACTAGTGTGTATAAGGTCTTATATCAAGGATCGGAGGAGTATTACATATTCTTGACAACTCCCAACAACAGATAGGGATATCTACCAAGCTTTTTTATATCATCCATCTAACACAAAATTTTGAGATCAATCAATCACAATCTTTCTCAGCGTCATTCCCATTGTAAATTATAGCTTAACCGGATTGAGTGCGGGGAGGATTTTTTTTTTTTAAAAATCATCCTGTTTTCTTCACAGAAATTGGAAAACCAAATTTAATCTTAGTGGTTAGCCAACAGCAACATATGAATTTTTGGGAGAAACACACACACACACACACACACACAGAGATTGAAGGGCTTTTTCTTCTAATTGAATCATGATGGATGTGCAAAGACCAGTCAAAAGGGGTGTTTGATTTAGCACAATTTTATCTACGCAATTAATGGATCCATTGAGGAATTCTATTGATGCAAAGTCAATTTCTTAACTCTTAATCTTAAGTGCAGCCGCTTTGGGAGTTCCCAGGAAATAATTTATTCAAAGAGTGCAGAAAGGAAAAGAAGATGGATAGGAGGATGGATGGCCTAAGGTTTACGGGGTTGTTACTGATAACGAAATTGGACATTAAAATTCCAGGTGTCTGCGATAAAAAATACCGCTTTTTGAGTCTATGGGAAAAGCCATGGAAAAGAGGAATTAGTTCGACCCTAATAGAGATTTCAAACGTAAATACCAAATCGCCAGTCAGCCTGCCTAACTGAAAACGGGTTTAAGGAAAACAACCCATTCACTTCATCGGTGGTAGAATTTGGACCCAGAGGTTAGCTTAAGCAATAAGCAGGAATTAAATTTAACTTCTCTCAATTGAGGAGGTATAGAAAAAGAAAACGAGAAAGAAAGATAATATGAGAAAAATTCTACAAAAAAGAATACCAGGTTAAATATCTGTGGGCCAAATAACGTTTTACATTTCAAAATCTGAGATAAGAAATGCAAGTTCTGTATTAATTTTCAAAATAAATATCATCTCAGCCGATATCATTCATCTATGATTATTGAACAGAAGAGGAACAGAAAAACTTACTGAATAGAAGTTTGTCAAGGCTCTCATGAGGAACATACTCATACACAAGTAGCTTCTCTGTGCCATGGGCACAATAACCCAACAAATTCACCACATTCCGGTGCTGCACACGAGCCAACAACTTGGCCTCATTCATGAACTCTTTGTTCCCTTGATTTGAGCTTTGCGATAACTTCTTTACCGCAATCTCTCTTCCATCGTCCAACTTCCCCTGCAAGTGAAAAAGGGAAAGAAAACAAAAGAAGAGAAAATCAACAGCAGTTGGAGTAGGTCTAAGGATCTCGGTTTACCATGAAAAAGCACCCCCTCCCCCGGGGAACAAAAAATCTCATTTTCTGTGGGACATTTTGCAAAACATTGAAGCTTCAGGAATTGATCAGCGAATTCCTTGCATCCAATCTTGATTGGGCGGAATAAAACTTTCCAAAATTTCAAAATCGTCCAACCCCTCTTAGAGTTTTATAAACATGAAAGATTGAATCTTCCTCAACCATTGCAAGAAGAATAAAGAATTCTTCCCGCTCAATTTTCTCTGTCCAGCTTTACCTAGCAACCAAGCATAAACAATTGGGGAAATCCATCCTGGATCGTACCTTGTAGACGGGTCCAAAACCTCCCTCACCAAGCTTGTGATGAGAATGAAAATTTTTTGTAGCAGCAAGTAAGGTTTCATAGGTAAAGATCTTTTGTTCCTGGGCAGCAATTCTCTCTAACTCTTCTTCGTTGCCTCCTTCTGATCAAACACAACCGAACAAAAGCAGTGAGGCCATCCGAATCAAATACCTAACGACCACAAGGTGCAATGAAACCAAAAGAGAAGGAATCAGATTATATTCTTCACCTTTACTAGAACCGAGTCTGAAGGGTTTAATCAGATTATGCAGAAAACTGAGAGATTTGGTCATGTTGCTTTTGCTTCCCAAAACCAGCCCATGGAACAAAAAACAGAGGAACCCCCCTAATGAGAGTAGTAATCACCGTGCGTTCTGCAATTGATTTGCCGGGGGAAAATGAGAACTGGGGTAGAGGACGGGAAAATTGGATACTATGAAGAAGAAGAAGAGAGATGAAGAGAGATTGTAGAGTAAGAGAACATAACAAAAAAAATGTGGAAAATATGAAAATGGAAGCGTGTTTAGTGACCCAGGGACGCCTGCTTGACTTGGTGCTGATGCTTGCCTTTATGCCACGGGGCCGCAGAACGGGTGGAAACTAGAAGAAAAGTCAAGGCTCACAATTCACTTCACATTAATCCCCCCGAGTAAAGAGAGAACAGCCTGTTACTTTTCCCGTCACTACCAGATGCCGCCAAACTTCGTCGTTGTCCCCCATGAAAGCTCCTTCTCGTCAACTCGTCCCTGTTTAGAATGCTCATCACAGGACCCGCGAGCCTTAAATCTTCTTTGGTTCGTTTCTTCTTTTTTGTTAATTGTGTTCCTCTCCATGCTTTGCATCGTGTTATAAATTTGTTGTATCGTTCAAAATTCATACCATGTTCATTCCTTACGTTAAAAGTAATTAATTTTTACATATGTTAATAAAATTAGTTAAGTTAATTATTTATAATAAATATAAATATATATTGTCTTTTTTAAAAATATTTTTATTAATTATATGTATTAAAAATATTGTTTGAAAATTCTTTAATATGTGTCATCACCACATGGATTACTTGGAAACAAAATAAATAAATATTAAATGTAAAATAAATTAAAATTTTATATTTAAAACCAAAATAAACATTCAACTAACTTTTTTATTAACAATAAAAATAGTACTACTCTGGTCTTAAATACTTTTTGTAGTATAAAGCATTTAATTAAAAGTATAATACTTTTCTCGTCCTAAATATAAGATACCTCTCTTCCTAAATATAAGATCCTGGATCTTATATTTAGGATGGGAGAAGTATTATACTTTTAATTAAATGTTAATTATTTGTATTGGTCATGTGTTCGCTCGGATTCGTTTGAGTGACCCAATGTTGAGAGGCAGCAAACTCTCCTGGTCTATATATTCTTTTAACTCCGTAAGGTGAAAACTTAATTAAAAATTTCGATGTTATGATCCATACGTAAAATTTTTTTTAATGCAATCCCTATTAAGAATAAATGGTGTTGGGTTGAGTTGTTATTTTACGGAACCATTAAGTATTAACCTTATTAGCTGGCCATTCCACTATCTTCCAATATTTTTCTCCATAACTTTTTGACCGCTAGCAAAGCCAATCAAACTATTTCAGTCCAAAAACAAAACAAAAAAAACCAATCAAACTATATTATTCCTCCTATCTTTAATATAAGACTCAATTAACTAATTTGATTAAATTAAAAAAGTTATGTAAGTTAGTTAATTATAAGAAATGTGATACGTTTTTCTTAAAATACCATAATCATCTTTCTTAATACCCCATCTTTCTCTTCTACTTGATTATAATTGAGAGAGTATCTATAGGGGTAATTTAAAAAAAATTGATAAATATGACAAATGTGTCTTATATTTAGTACCAAAACCAACTCAACAATTAGGTCCTATATTAAAGACCAGACGAGTATCATTTATTAGCACAGTCAAAACCATTTCCAAAGCAATTTAGCAACTTTATGATTTAAAGGACCTACTTAAAACCATCTTGGCATATTTCAACATTAAAAGTTAAATTAATTGGCAAAATATATATATATATATATATATATAAAGAATTTTATTGGCATAACAGATAATTGTCTTAAGATGGCCTTTCATTTAGGCTATTGTTGATCAGCTTTCCTTTCCTTTTTTTTTTTTTTTTTTAATAGTGAATGCCAATGAGCAAGACGATGAGAAGACATTTAAAAAAAAAAAGAGTTTTAATATGACATTCAGTGCCTTGCCTGCTTGGCCACTGCTAAATAAGTTAAGCTTAATATCTTCGTCAAATCCCACTAACAGTATTTTAAAAATTAATTGAAAAATTTGGTCCGTCTCTCTCATTTGACTGAGTTTGTACAACGAAGCAAGGCTTCCAGGCCCTTCCTTCTCACGCCATATGAAATGTCAAACCAAACAACACAGCGCCATCTGCAATTTTTTCCGCAGTATTTTCTGGACTCACCGCTGCGGGTTGCCGGGTTGGTGGCCTATGTGATTTACTCCATTCCATTTCATGCAATCATAGAAAAATAATGATTGAATTTCAAAAAAAAATGACTCATATTTGCTACTCTTATAATAAGTTTGACAAGTCAAAATCTGTTAAAACCACTTATCTATTATTTTTATGTTATTCTCCTTTTTATATATGGCCATTTAATTGTATCAGAGCATCATTAACCAACAAAAAAACCAGAAAAAGGGTTAAGTGTTTGATCCTCCCGTTCAAGGCCCAATTAGGAATAACCCTCCCGATCACATTTTACATATCTATATAGATGGACTCGAATTTGAGAACCCGTGCTTACGATTATGTTCATGTTTGTTGTGCCATAAATTAAGTGGGCCAGGCCCATATAGACACGAACGGGTGAGTCCACAACAGTCACAAGCAGAATGGGCCGATACGGTGACCCAAAGCCCAAAGGGATATTCATTTTGCCCCGACGGGAGAGGAGACGTCAACTCAGACATACAAGCGCGCAAACTCCAATGAAAGAACTTGCAGAGAAAACCTCCCCTGCTCAAGACCCTGCGATCACATCCCACTTTCGCATAACTTGGTTTCTTCTTTGAATCGATGGCCCTCACTGGTTGCTGGCCCATGTAATTTCCTTCATTTTACTTAAAATATCTGCTTGTAGTCTTGACCAATATTGTGTTCATGTTTCATTTCAAACCCAGTCCAAGAATGTTAGCTCACTACTAAGATCCTGTCTACCGGAAGTAACTACAAACGAAATCTTATAATTAGGACCGGAGGTAGTATTTTCGACGGCGATATATGTTTCTGGGAAAGTGTTCTCCTTGAAGGAACCTGTTGTTTTCACTTCCACCGCATTCAAGAAAAAAACATGCAAGTATATGAACCTGTTGTTTTCTGCCTACCCAAAAAATTGTTTTCTTCTTGAAGAAAAATCAATTGTGAAAGTAATATTTGGCTCTGATCTCAATTTTTTAGTGCTCTGCAACATCCATCCAAATCAAAAGCCACAGTGCCCAGATTACTCCCAAATAACAAAAACAAACACTCACTTTTTTATATAATTACAAAAATGAATACATGTAGTATACAAGTGACTCAGCTCAATTTTCCCTCTCCGAAATAAAAACAAACTCTCATATGATGCAATAATGCAAAAGATGAGACAAAGGGACAAGAAAGAGGCTCCTTACCTCTCCTTTTTCCCTGCTCCCCAAAAAAAGATTTAAAAGTTGACAAAACTAGTGGGTCCTAATTCTGTCCGTCTAATAAACTAATGCCCTATTTACCTGGCACAGCAACATTTTGTTGGATCAATCCAGCTCTGCAGAGCCAGGCCTTTCCTCACAAAATACAATTTGACAGGGTGGCTTTTCCTCATTAGCCTTCACACACATACTCTCATCATCCTTCTTTCCCCTAGAAGGTGATGATGGACACAACCAAAGAGATTCTCAATCTCTTCAGTAGACCCCACCTACCAAAGAATAAGTGTACCAAGTGAAATTATAAATAAATACATAAGCATGCAGAGGTCAGTTTGAGTTTCACTAAAAATGATGAACCTGACATGCCTATATATTTGTTCATAATTTACTCAGGTTACTTATCTTTAGCAGGTTGAGACTACCTAAAGTTCTCGACGCAACCCATAAAAATTTGGGTTTACATGGACAATAAAACGAGGATTCAAAATAGAACAGAAAATGGCAGGCTCCATTTTGTTGTCCACCATGATTCAAACAGACCATACCCGGATTCTCCCTTCTCCATCAGGGAAGAACTTCCGCTGGCATTTTTTTAATGATAAAAATGAACTGATGCTTTGGTGTTCTGTATGATGCATGCCTGATTTGCAACTTGCGGATCAACTCCAACGTGGCAAATCTGCATTTAACAAGGGCTTAATAAATCAACAAGTTCTGTCCCAATAAATAATCAAGAGAAAAATGGCGTTCCAATGAAAAGGAAGATTAGGAATTTAACAAGGGCCTAATAAATCAACAAGTTCTGTCCCAATAAATAATCAAGAGAAAAATGGCGTTCCAATGAAAAGGAAGATTAGGAATTTAACAAGGGCCTAATAAATCAACAAGTTCTGTCCCAATAAATAATCAAGAGAAAAATGGCGTTCCAATGAAAAGGAAGATTAGGAATTTTACCTCTTTTTAATGTAGTGGCTTAGCTGATAATAAACTTCTTTAGGAAGTAAGATCGCTCATATTCCTGACTCTGACTTCGACATTTCTCAGATCACGAAGATGTTGTAAAATTTCTTGGAGAAGGTCTAGGCCTTTGTCCCCTTTTCTCAAGGAGCTCATACAGTGCTTAAGGAACTCTCTGTCTGCTTCAAGTGCTTGGAGTCTCTCGTAAACATTATCGATCTCTTCTACTACAAGTTTCTCCTCCTCCAATTCAGCCTTTTCTGCTGAACCATTTTGCAAGGAATCAAAATGCAGTCCGTTCTCCTCACCATGAAACACCCCATCTTCGGCTTCTGCATCAACAATTGCATCAAAAAGTGGAAGAAGTCTCTTGGCTTTTGGAACCACGATTTTCTTCCCTTGATGATGCTTACCATTGATTTCCTCTGCATGACCATTTGCAAATCCATTTACCTGATCTCTATAATCGTCATAATCATGGAATCCATTCCCATTCTCAACACAAAGATGTTCTGTGGATTTGATATCATCAGAATCATGTTCTTCTTCGTAATTCAACTTCACCAGCTTTTCTTCCAATACTTTCAGCTGCTCTAGAATTGATACCCTCTCTTCCTCAAAGCTTGACAATGATTCTTCCAAGTATAGAACACCATCCACTGGGGTGTTTTTGTTGCTGCTGATTTCTTGATAGTTGTAGAAGCCGTTTTCTTCCTTTGCTTCATGATTAAGATCAATAGATAGTCCATCACTCTCTCCTGCATTGCTACAACAAGGAGATGAAGTTCTGCTTCTTATTGTGCAATCCCTTCTTGACATCATAGTTTTCTCTCTAATTTCGTACTCTTGAACCTTCCTTCGATATGCTTCAAGCTCCTTTTCAAGCTCTTGGTTCTCTTTCTCCCTCTTTACCATAAGCTCATTCAGAAGCTGCAAAGCCTCTTGATCGTACTCAGATTGTTCTTCCATCATCCTTTGGTACTGCAAAGCTTCCATCTGCATTGCCGCTTTCTCTTCCTGAAGCCTATTTATCATTGCCATTGTCTGACTGGCCGCTATGGCAGATGCACTCCTCTCTTCTTCTAGCTCTGCGTATAGAGCATTTAAAGCCTTTCTTTCAGCCTTCAATGCTGATTTTAATTTCTCAGTGGTTAGCTCACCACAATCAATGTCGCTAATGACACTTCCATCCAATGAATCTTCTGCTCCGGATTCTTTCCTCTCAAGTAGTAGCAATTTCTTGTGTAGCTGATGAAGATTCTCAAGAGAAGTGGGTGTATCAGGAACTCTCTCATCCTCATTTTCAGAAGTGGGGGTATCTGGAACTTTCTCATTCTCATTTTCACTAATCTCCAAAGATGACAAATTATTGTTTTCCACTGGTATCTTTGGTTCAACCACCATGGTTCTAAATTCTACAAATTCTTCCTCGTCTTTGTCATGACCTAATCATATATTTGAAGATAGATAAACTCAATTAAAAACTTCTGTATTAGAAAAATAAAAGTACAGACTCATGGAAGAAGATAGTAGATAGAAATTCGAGCCTCACCTTTTTCATTTTGATTTGAATCCAAGAGAATATCTTGTCTTTGAAATTCATCCACTGGTTCATGTTCAGGAATTTCAGTCCCAATTGAGACATCTGCTTCAGATTCATCACCCTGCATTTGTGCCGCCTCTTCAGATGCTGCAGACATGGCCATATATTAGAACTGTGTATGAAAACCAAGGAAGACAATAACCACAGGAAAAAAAAAAAGGAAAAGAAAAAAAGGAGAACAGAGGAGACATATTATTACAACCTGGAGAAATATTCGTACATGTTTCTTCTCTTGTTTCCTTGTTTGCTTCAACATTATCAACCATAGGTGAGTCTTCTTGGTGCTTCTGCTCCAAATTTTCTTCTTCTTGAAATCCTGAGGGTTCCTCTCTGGTTCTTACTTCAACTGATTCAAGCCAATTGATATCGGAAGCCTCTGTACTCTCACGAGCTGGAGATACTGCCTCAGAATTCACCGAAGTATGCCAATTCTCCATGGCTGGTTCAGCTTCTGCATCACCTTGCATGTCAAAGTCCAAAATAACATCTTCGTTGCTGTCAATTCCATGATCTCCCACATTTTGATTTTGGTTCTCAATAGGGATCAATCTGCAATCATCACCATGAATTAAAAATTCCAGATGCCGAAGTGAAGTTCCCTGAGTTTTCTCGTCAGTTGCGGAAACTTGAGCTGAGGACATGTCGCAAGATTGATCATCTTTGGGGATATTAGGATTTTGCTCCTCAGTGGCTTCTTGTTCTTTATCTTGATCCCAATCCAACTTGTAATCTTGATCATCCATAATCTCCTTCAAATTATCACAAACAGAGCAAGCACAAGTGTCGTCATCCTCCTCTCCCCTTCCAGCTGAACCCCCGTCAACATCAGAGACCATGTGACTTTTCTTGTTTTCTTCAGTGCTTCGTTCATCTTCATGGTGATCAGCTGCAAAATCCAATCTGATACGATCTGAGAGACTATCCTTATCAAGCTCTGCATCAACCCCACCTTCTGTAATAAAATTTTTCTTCTGTTTGGTATAATCCAGAAAGCTCAAAGAAGGTTTAATCAGAATACAAGGAGAGTAGGGTCTGCTGTCCAAGCGAACGCCACAGCAAGAACAACTCAAACTTTCCTTTTCATCTTCAATTCCCATATCATGAGCATCCTGAATCATACCAATCTGCTTCATCCATGGAAAGAAACCAAAGTTCTTCGAAATTTTGACGTAATCTGTCTGAGATGAGGATGAGCAATCCTCACACATATCCTCCGATTCAGCTAGTCTCCGATGAGTCGAGCAGAAACCCAGTTTGGAAATCTCAGAGGCATGATCATCGCACACAAGATCTCTCAAACATTTCCTGCTGTTGCCGGGCTCGATGATCTGATCAATCCTAGTGCACCACACACAAGGTCTTTTGAGGCCAAAGTAATCGGCGAATTTCAATATACAGAAAGAAAAGAGAGAGTTTAGTAGAAGAAGGATGATCAGAATCCACTCCAGGATGGCATAAACGAGAACAAGAGTGATTTTGTTGGTGTTTCTATGCAACATGGTAGCAAACTTGTTGGCAGCCATGGATAGATGATGCTGTGTTGTTGATATGTACAAAAGAAGAAAAGGCTTGGAAGGAAAATCAGATAAGAATTGAGTCAAGTGTTGCAGAGACAGAGAGGGGGGGGGAGGGGTTGTGGGGGAAGTGAGAGAGAGATTAGCACAAAGTTTCAGAGGGAAGAGAATTTTCAGACAAGATGTGCAAACTTTTATTGTGGGCAGAGTATAACACAAGCGAAGGAAACTGTTTAGGTTTTATAAGAAGTAGCTGTATGCTTTTATTCATGCTGAGATTATAATTAGCCACGTCTGGGTTCAAACCTTTTTTTTTTTGGGAGAAAGTAAATAGAATAATGAATACATTCCATATTGATCTCATATAATTCCATGGTATTTAATAATATGCTGACAACTAGAAATAAGAGGGGACTGAGTTTAGAGAAAAAGAAAGAAAGGAACTTAAGTCAAAGAAATTTAAAGAATGTTACTCCCTCTTGTTCTAAATATAAAACTTATTCTGTAGTGTAATTTACACTATAAAATGGGTTTTATATTTAGAATCGGAGAAATTTTTTTTTAGGTATATATATAAATATAAATGTATATGATAGGGATTCTGTTTTTTGGTGTGATGTTTTGAGGTCAAAATAATCTGAGTCTGTAATGACACAAAACAGAGCACTGGAATTTTCCTTGGAGGCGGATTATTTTGAGATTGATTCATGCCAGCTCCTCTAATGAAGTGGTGGGACCAACCCTAAAGTTGAAGGGTGGGACCTATTTTGTGGCTGCAGATGCTTGATTTCATAATGTGGATTTGTTTCCTAAGCGGCTCTCTGCTTTTAATATTTTAACATTTCCTTCCCCACTCTCTTCAATTAATCAAATTCACTTTTTGCTACTCCTCACAACTTCTAATTCACCAATCTTGCTTTGTTAACAAGCTTTCTTGTTCCGTATTTAATTCATATTCTGGACAACCCTCTTGCCTTCATCAAATGGAAACTTTCTTGTCATCACAGAAATATCTTCTCCTTTCATTTTTCTTCACCAACATTTTCATCTGTTTTCTCTTAAAAAATTGTTGAAGCCTACAACTTATCCCTAAAATATTAACTTTAAGCTGAGGATTCTAGCCTTCTAAATGAAAGGATTAGATTATTGAGAAAGCTATCCTTATATGCTCATTTGTTTTTATTATAAATAACTTATATGAAACTTTTCTCACGTATTTATTTTGCATAACCTAAATTTATTTAAAATAAGCTAATTCAAATGATTTGTGAAGTCAACAATGCTCAAATCTAATATAATAATATCAAATATCGGATATTATATTTTTTAAAAAAACAACTTGCAACTAAAATGAAATGAATCACTTCTGACAAGGTAATTTATGATGATCAAAAAGAAGAAAGGTAGCCAAAGGAAGCCAAAAAAACCTCACAAGTCATGCTTGTTTTGTTATGGTTTTGGGTTAGGGCTGCACCGCCCTTCACCGACTTATATTATCATCATGTTTTTTGTGGGGGAAAAAATGTCATAAAATATTTTTAAATATTTAAATTTAATATTTTATAGATTAGATCTGCTTAAAATTTGTTATTTATGCCTTCATCAAATCTGCACCATTAAGTATTTCAGTCTCATTTGGCCCCACTGGTTATAATTCATCAGATGCCTCCATTACCCCCACCTTAAAGCTAATTTAATTAAACCTAATTATGCTCCCATTACAAAATTAATTTAAGTACAAATATGCCAGCTTAAAGGTTTTCCAAAAAGATCAAAGCAACGTCCAACTTTTTTCATCCTTTCATGAAAAATATTTGAATCCAGAGAAACATATGCAAACATTCTCAGAACCTAGATACAAATTTAAGATGCAAATTATTGTTGTCCCATGCAAAATTGTAGCACCTAATTATTATCCGAAAATGAATTTTAAAAATAATCATATTAAATTTCTAGGACACATGATGGCTTTCATCAATTAAATTAAATACGTAGCAGTAAGAAAAATTAATCAGAGAGCTGGAGTAGATAAATTAAAGACGAACGTTTTATTGTGTCATAGTTATGAATTATCTTTATTGGGATTAAAGAACATTAAAGTAAAACTCACTTAATAAAGTGTATTACTGGTGGGAGCCCTTAATTACACTCTCACTAACAATTTTGTGTTGCTTTAATCACAATTTCTCTTATTGTAATCGAAAATCTTTCATTTTAAAAACTGTCCTTTTTATTTTTTGCCTTCAACTTTGCTATGCGCGCGAGATGTTTAAAAGATCAAGCTACAATGACTTCTTAAAAATATTTTTTTAAAAAAAAAATCACATAAAGATTAGGTTATATTGGCCCACGCATTGCTGAAAAAATAGTCAAATATTATGTGCCAAAATAGCTCCCAACTAAAGCTTTACTGAAAAATTCAAAAATGACGACTCAGGCGAACACATGAACACATTAGATAATATTATATCATAAAATGTTAAATATATAATAAATAAAATATATGGTTGATGATTCATGAATGTAGCATTATTGTGAAATTACTCAATTAGATAGGAGGACCCTACAGCATCATAGAAACGGCTCGCGTGGGCACGACGACACCATCTTAAAAAGTAATTATTATCATTATTAGTTATTAATTATTAAAAAAATATGGGATGAATCTGAAACTAGTTTGCTTAATCGTGCATACTAATCAATATGGAGCCTATTTTCAATTTCCAATGATAACCTTTAACTCCACCTTTTAGCCAGTTTTTATTTTTTATTTTTCGCAAAGAATATTAGTTTACTATCTAGGCAAAACTTAATGAAATTTTAGATCATCAAACTGCTTGACCATCTTGTTTGGCTTTTCTAACTCAACAACACTAAACATCTTTTTTTTTTTTTAAAGTATGAGATTGTGAATTCAATCCGACATGGGAGTTTCTTTTGTTGGATGAAAGATAATTTAAGGGGAAAAAACTAATTAAAATATTTATTATTCTAATAGATTTGATTTAAAAAGGAGCCTAATTGAAGAGAGTGATTTAAAAAGCCTAAACGGCCTACAATGAATGGAATATTATTTGCACGCACAATATATGTGTGTGTGTGTCTAATTCATTCAGGGTGTGAGCATTACTATATAAAATATGGAATTGATCATTGGTTAATCATATTGACGGGATAAGCATGGATGATGGTTGGAATGTCCAAATCTTTGGTCCTCAGATGAGAATCCAAGCAAAATTCATGGTATCAATTTTTACTATTTATTAGTGAACAAAAAATAATTACTTCAAATCTTTTTTTTTTGTTGCCTAGAGTATCTTCTTACCTGAACAATAAGAGACTAATCTCTTGAGATACTGTCAGACGTTATAGCAGGGATCCCTTCCAACAATGTTTTTTTTTATACATACTGCCTTAAGGATTAAACCCAGGATATGATGTTTAAGGTGTCCAAATCCCTTCTACTTGGATCAAATAGGCAACTAAGCTTATTAAATTCCAATGATGCTGACCCGTTGCCTCAGTTAGATGTACCGTTTTGATTTCTCATCCTTTAATGGATAGATAGAGACTTCTTCTCTTTCGTTGCTGGATACTCACTTGGGGAAAACATACACAGTATGTTAATTAATGACTTGAAATTACAAGTAGAATCCAACTCACTCGCTCCCACGTACAGAGAAGCATTAATGTCGTAGATCAAACATTTTGTTTGATTGAAACATAATGGTGGAGTTTTGAGTTGATGGTTGAAGTTGTTGGATGTTATGATATGTCGTCATCTTCATGGCCTGGACGGACGACAAAAGCATTAAGCACCTCAACGTTGTACTTTGTAACTTCTCCTTTGTTCGTTGGGAAGGAATATTGGCCTTTTGTTTTGTTTTCTTTTATAACTTAGGATTCTAATCATACCTATACACAGTACTTAACATCAAAAATATTGTTACCAGAAAAAGAAAAATGAGAAGAAAAGATCACAAACATAAAGAGAGAAGGCGAGAATGGCGACAGAACCTGCGTTCAACTACTTGTATATAGGATACCAGTGGTGGGTCCTTGCATAGAAGAAGCTTGAATAACGGGATGGAATCTTTAAAATAACTCTAAAACTGTTAATTATAAAAGATAAATTATTTTAGCATTTCAGACTTGTCGATATTTCAATTTAATTTCATCCTCTATCTCTGTTTCTTTTTCAACAAAATGAAATACTTTTATCTCCTTAATATTTTTTTTTAAGAGGTTAACTTCTTGGAATATGATAAAAGGACGAAATAAAATCTGTGAAGTTATATATAAGGATATATTCATCTGTCTCGTATTTAAGATTTTTATATAATTAACAAGTTTTAAAATATATTATGACAAAATAAATAAACAAAGATCAAATATCATGTATAGGGACTTTTCTTTTTATTAGAAGTCATAGTCAATGTGTTAAAAATTTTATTTATTTATTTATTTAATAACCAGAATCTGGCAATCCCTTAATCGCAGAGTGATTGGAGTGTTAGTAATAGCAAGGATGGCAAGGAACCCAAGTGATGGCGGCACATGTGGGGCAAGGACTTTAATACTCACTCTTCCTTCACCCTCTCCCCCCACTCCCCTCTCTCCCTCTTGTTCCCTTTGTAGACACCTTTTCTCTGAAATCTCTCTCTCTCTCTCTCTCTCTCTCTCTCTCTAATCTATGGGGACATTGGAGGTAACCATTGTCCCAAAAGCAGTGTTGTCACCTACTAGCAAATGAATAGGAGGGCAGGCATGCCCTGGCGGCCTTAACTGCTTGATCATTGAACTTGAGGCAATGCTCACTTTCCCTTTTTACTTTGCCATGTGCACTCATTGAAAATACAAGTCCTTCTTTACCAAAGAAGCCCTAATGGATAACATCGGTTCTGACATGTCACACAATGATCATCCATATTTGTCATCCATCACACAAAGTAGTAACATGATCTCATCTGTTCTCAATTGTACCACACTGACATCTACACATGCTCCCAACAACCACTCACGTTGCTTCCACATGAACAATGCCATCACTCAGGCTGCCCCATCTCAATTCCCTTTTCTGCTTCCCTGGCTTCAGTTTATATATGTCAACCATGAAACTTTCCAACACAGCAGTTACCATGTATGCTGCCATTTCTACTCAAGTGACAGAAGCAATCTTGTTGACTTAGTCTCAACAAAATTTGCAAGTCAACCTAGTTTTTTCCCAAAAAAACAAGAAGAAAGAAAGAAATAAATAAAAATTTCACTGTCTACAAAAATTAAGCGAGCCAAGTAATGTTCAATGTCTTCAATTATTTTCGTTTATCTTTCTGTGACCAAGTCTAGGAATTTACCAGAACATGAATACTTGAGCATGCACGACTTTAAGGATATTAGGATATTAAAAGAACATATCAAAAGAACTAGGAAGTTAAAATTCCCATCAGTCAGAGCATTATAAAATGGCTGACTGCCTGTGACATTCTCAGTGTTGTCTCCATTTTACAAGAGAAACATGTCCGGCCGTCTGTTCCAAAAATACCATCTATCTAGCAACAAGTAAACCAATTTTACTCACTTCTGAACGCGCCGAACCAACTTCATAGACTAAAAATACACTGCATTCCTCAAAAAGTGTCCTCATAGCAAGCCCGGGTTACCAAATGGATTGTTGTTGTTTTGTGGGTGAGAAACAGGATTCACAGGAAACGCCCCATATCCTGCATCCCCAAAAGGATTTGCAGCGTTCATCAGCAGATGCTGCTGCTGCTGCTGCGGTTGAGGCTGAAAAGGTTGGAATGGACCAAATGGATTCGTTTGCTGCTGAGACATGGCTGCCATTTGGACAGCAGGAGGAGGAGGGATGCTGCTTGAGAAAGCAAATGGATCTTGGACCTCAAATGGATTTGGAGCCGGTGCTCCATACGTTGGCTGCTGTGATCTATATGCTGCTTCATCGTATAAGCTGTTAAGAGTGAGAGAGTCCATTCCACCAGCCTGACATTCAATGACAAATACAATGTTGAAACTGCCAAGGTAAGGAAGACGTGCTATTCTCATCATCAAACAATAAACAAGTCCGCACATAATCTCCTCTTTCGCATCAATCAAATCTTTTTTTTTTTTTTTGGCGGGTGGGGGGATACTTGCTAATGCTGCTATTATAATGGTAAGAAAAGGTAATACTTACTGTACATGCCACCCATGATGGAATGGGAGGTAACCCCGACAAATTCATTTCTTAAAACAACTACATTGGAAATATGTCAAGATAGAGCCCTGATACCGTAGCAAAGAGAATATCCAATTTGGTCTTTTTCAACTATAGATTTTATCCCACACAAACTCATTCAACAGTGTAATATTCAGTTTAATATATCGCCAATTTCAGTTGATTTATATTTAAAAGCCCACAAAGGACATATGAAGACTCACCAATTGTCTTTCATTGACTGAAGAAATATTGCTACTCGGAGTGGCTACCAAAGCAAGCTCCCATCCAGTTGGATCAAAATCTTTTGCTTGAGTGGCACTAGATTCAAAACCAGATGTTGTGCCTAATATGAACAAAATAGTCACATTATTTAACATCCCACGTGGCAGAATTTGCAGGAAAAAAACGAAAAAGCCAACAAAAACTAACCATTTTCAGTGGGTACTATGGCTAGGGCAAGAGCGTTTCTTTCCTCTATCGATGATGCATCAGGTACAGTGTCATTCAAACCCTGCAACCAGGATATGAAGAAGACAAATAAACTAGAGGAATGGCCTGGGATATTGAAATCTGGAAGAAGAAACTTACCAGCAAGTCTCCAGTGTCAAAATTGTTTTGAGATGGAAGTGGTGGAGGAGGAACAGTCTCAGAATTGGAGACAACATCATCTGCAGGCACTGACGGCTCCTCCTCTTCAACAGACACTTTAGTGTCTTCAATTGCAGGAACTTCCTCCTCTGGTCTGTATGTCAACTGAAGCTGTAAACAAAGAAAAAAGAATTAGT
The DNA here is from genome assembly GCF_004799145.2 of Neltuma alba. Lineage (NCBI taxonomy): Eukaryota > Viridiplantae > Streptophyta > Magnoliopsida > Fabales > Fabaceae > Neltuma > Neltuma alba. The sequence goes on from NW_021632914.1 coordinate 21,357, forward strand.
TTCGTAGAGCTTAATTCTAAAAGCAATATTGCAGTGAGAAATATAATTAATGGCATCCCGTCAGCAAAAACAGAAACCATATATGCTCTCTAAACATAACATGTAATGTACTAACCAATGGCTCAGTTGGCACTGTCACCACTCGTGGTGCCTCTCTTATGTACTCGTCCATGGTTGTAAGAAAAGATTGAGGAGGCTGAAATGGTCAACAATGCAATGATTGGAACAAAATGAGAACGAAATCGTGAAATCAGAGAATGAAGTCACTGCAACAAAATCACATACCTCTCTTAGGACAGGAAACTGAAAATTCCGAGCAAGTTCCAAACCTTTGCATACTTCATAGAAATCAGATAAATTTGCTGCCTGTAGGAACTCAAAATAATCAATACAACGTCTTTGAGAATGAAAGTGCAAAAGCATTGCACTTTTTTGTACAAAAGTGTAGAGTGCAACATGTTTGATAACAACATCATCATAATAGTAATAGTAATAATCACCTGCTGGCCAGCACGCCTATAGATATCAAGGGCTTTGATAGCTTCATGTCTCGGCATCTCGAAAAACTACAAGGTCACAAAGAGACAGTTACATTAGAAAAATGAATGCATATAATACTAAACCTAGAGAATTATTTTACATATGACCACAAAACAGTTTACCTTATCAACTAGATTGATGATTCCATCATTAACGGCACAATAAATCTTAAAGCTCTCTTTCAGTACCTGATATGCACATAAAAACCATTACAATAGCAGTTACAAGCAATCTAAGAGGAAATAATAAATATTAACTTATAGAACTTCAAAAATAACTAAAGATGTGACAAAATGAAAAGGTTTAAACATCTCACCAACCAGAAGTACGATTGAAAAAAATTGCCACAAAATCTGTAAAAGAGCGTCTGTTCAAATTTAAACTACCAAGCAGGGGCCCTCACCCTTTATACACAGATGCAAATTGTCAGCATAACTGCTGTCTCTATCCTAAACAACACATTCAAGCATATGATTGAAACTTAATTCCTACAATAGAAAGTACCCAATGTAAATCATTTTCCCAGCTCAACATTCGAGAGTAGAGACATCAGTAAATGATGAAGACACAACATAGTTAGAAATCTATCACAACGACCCAAAAATTTCTCAAATCTACTTGAAACTCTTAACAAATAGCTTTATACAAAGAAGATAAAGACATACCAGAGCCAGAGCATATTGAATCACATAATTGCTAACAGCTGCTCCTTCTGGCTGTAAAGTTGCAGCACACAATCAGTTTGTGTTACTTGGAAATGATAATACTACAAAATAGCATAAAGTTAACAATAATTATATGAATATGTAAGGCAAAGCGGCAAAGCGAGAAGAAAAAGAAATAACATTACACGCATCTTGCAACATTACCTTGCAGCCAATAAGCCGATAGAGAAGCTGCTGCAAAGCAGGCAACTGATCCAATAGTTCTTCACTTTCCAGATCCCTAGTTCTGCTGTAACCCTGCTCATAAAAAAACAACTAAACATGAAACCTCTTTAAAAACAAAAATTAGTTCAATAGAAGAAAGTTATATGTTTTAAAAGGGCACACATTTCAGTAATAAATGGTTTATTGATAAAATCAACCATTGGGAATTTTGTTGCAATGTCCATCAGAAATAAAGGATTTGGCACTTGGAATATTGAGACGTTAAATGAGAAATCTATGGAAGTAGTAGGAGTTATGAGGGACAGAAGGATTAATATCTTATGCCTCCAAGAAACCAAATGGACTGGAGAAGCTGCCAAGGAACTTAGAGAGTATAAACTTTGGTACACAGGAAAGGTGAGTACAAGGAATGGAGTTGGTATCATCGCTGATGGGACATGGAAAAAAAACGTGATAGAGGTTAAAAGGTTTGAGGACAAAATAATATCGTTAAGAGTAATTGTTGGAAAGGATACTATCAATATCATTAGTGCCTATGCACCTCAGGTTGGAGCAGAGACACACCTTAAAGATAAGTTTTGGGAAGATATGGAGGGCTTGGTTCAAAGCATACCACTCGAAGAAAAAAATTTTATCGGTGGGGACCTTAATGGACATGTTGGTAAAGAAGCAGGACAATTCAGCGGGGCCCATGGTGGTTTTGGTTTTGGGGAGCTTAACAGTGGAGGACAATCTATTCTCGATTTTTCTCTTGCATACGATCTTAAGATTGTCAACACTTGTTTTAAGAAGCGAGAGGAGCATTTAATCACGTACAAAAGTGGTGTCTCAAATCACATATTGATTTCTTTTTGGTTAAGAATCCGGACAGAAGATTGTGTACTAATTGCAAAGTGATTCCAGGAGACGGGGTGAGTGCCCAACATAGAGTACTTATCCTTGATGTATGTTTTAAGAATACCAGGCAAAAGTACCATCAAGTGGCAAAACCCAAGATTAAGTGGTGGCAGTTAAAAGGAGAGAAGCGAGAGTTATTCAAAAGGACTCTTTTGAAGGAAGGGAATTGGGAGTTGCAGGGAAATGCAAACATGATGTGGGAAGAGATAGCTACAAGGGTTCGTTTGGTAGCTAAAGTAATTTTGGGAGAATCCAAAGGTCCTGGTCAAAGAGATAAGGAAACTTGGTGGTGGAATAAGAGTGTGCAAGAGAAAGTCAAACAGAAAAAAGATTATTTTAAGGCCATACACTTGTGCAATAGTGTAGAGAACCAGGAAAAGTATCAGTTAGCTAAAAAAGAGACAAAGAGAGCAGTGAGCGAAGCACGTACTAAAGCTTATGAAGGGTTTTATCAGGAGTTAGGAACAAAGACGGGAGAAAGAAATATTTACAAGATCGCGAAGCAAAGGGAGAGGAAAAAAAGAGATCTGGATCAAGTTAAGTGTATAAAGGATGAAGATGGTAAAGTGTTAGTTACTAATGGTGATATTAAGGACAGATGGGAGGCTTATTTTTACAAGTTGTTTAATGAGGGAAGCAATTATATGACTCAGGACTTGCAGGACTTGCTAATTAACGAAGATGATCAGAATTTGGCTTTCTACCGCAGGATACGTATCGGAGAGGTTAAGGCGGCTCTCAAGAAAATGGACAATGGAAAAGCCGTCAGGCCTGATGGTATCCCTATTGAAGTTTGGAAATGTTTGGGCGATGAGGGGGAGGTATGGCTAACCAAGCTTTTTAATGAAATTCTACACTCTAAAAATATGCCGGATGAGTGGAGGAAAAGCATTTTAGTTCCTATTTACAAGAATAAAGGAGACATTCAAAACTGTGCAAGCTACAGGGGGATAAAACTTATGAGTCATACAATGAAGTTGTGGGAAAAAGTGATGGAATATAGATTGAGGTTGGAGACTTCTATTTCGGAAAACCAATTTGGATTTATGCCAGGGAGATCCACATCGGAAGCAATCTATTTACTAAGGGGGTTAATGGAGAGATATAGAAGTAAAAGAAGAGATTTACATATGGTTTTTATTGACCTGGAAAAGGCTTATGATCGTGTGCCAAGAGAAGTATTGTGGAAGGCTTTGGAAAAGAAAGGTGTACGGGTTGCGTATATCAAAGTCATACAAGATATGTATGAGGCGGTAACTACCAGTGTAAGGACGCCTGGGGGGGAGACAAAGGACTTTCCTATTAAGATTGGCCTACATCAGGGATCCTCTCTGAGTCCGTACTTGTTCAACATTGTTCTGGATGTTCTAACTAAACCTGTTCAAGAAAGAATCCCTAAGTCCATGCTCTTCACGGATGATATAGTTCTTATGGCGGAATCAAAAGAAAAGATTAACACTAGTTTGGAGTTATGGAGAAAGACTTTGGAGTCGAAAGGTTTCCGTTTGAGCAGGAACAAAACAGAATATATGCATTGTGATTTTGGAGGGAGGCAAGGTAATAGGGATTTGGAGGTGAGGATGGGAGAGCAAATTATTCCTCAAGTATCAAAGTTTAAATACCTAGGATCCATTATACAGGAGGATGGGGAAATTGATGGAGACATTTCTCATAGAATACAAGCTGGCTGGTTAAAGTGGAGGAAAGCTACCGGAGTTATTTGCGATAAGAAGGTACCTGAGAAACTTAAAAGAAAATTTTATCGGACTGCTATAAGACCAGCTATGATGTATGGTAGTGAATGTTGGGCAATAAAGGGAAAACAAGAGCACAAAGTCGGAGTAGCAGAAATGAGATGTTGAGATGGATGTGTGGTCATACAAGAAAAGATAGGATTCGAAATGAAAAGATCAGGACAAGAGTCGGTGTGGCACCTATCCAAGAGAAAATGATTGAAAATCGCTTAAGATGGTTTGGATATGTGCAGAGAAAGCCTTTAGAGGCCCCGGTGAGGAGGGTGGATCAAACAAGATGGAGTCCCATAAAAAGAGGCAGGGAAAGACCGAGAAGAACGCTGAATGAGGTCATTGAACGAGACCTTCTAATCAACAACATATCTAAGGATTGGGTTGTTGACAGAGCACGATGGCGTCGTGTGATTCATGTAGCCGACCCCACCGAGTGGGATAAGGCTTGTTGTTTGTTTGTCCATCAGAAATAAAAAGAAGTAAGAAAATAAGAACAACAGCTATAATAGACAACATTGTCAATTATGAGTTTAATGATAACACTGGGGATGCTACAAACTCAAGGTTGACTCATTATTGCAAAGAAGTATAGTCATTGTTTCATGAAGTTAAGTACCTTATCCTGCCCTTGGGCTGGCTTGGGTAGACGTTCAGCTTCGATATCATACTTCAAAATCCTAAAACATTCAAGCCTCTCTTCCAAAAACAATGCATATGTGCGTACCCATGCAGAGCAATCCCAAGCTGCAAGAAAATAAAATCAGAGCCAGAAATATTATATAATATATATAACTTGATTTTGAAATTGAACCAGTATCAGAAGTCTACAAACACCTAGTAAAAGCTGGTAACTAGAACCAAAAAAAGACATTCTGAAAAAAAATGAAATTAATAAGCAGGATAAGGCAATCAATTATACCAATTGGGCTAGAATCATCCTTAAAATTAGAAAGTTGGAGAATGCGCCCTCTTTGTGAGAAATTCAGAAATTCTTCTTTGAAAGTGGGATCACCCTCTCTTAATAGCCTATGGATGACTATCAATGTTTTTAGTGCCACCTGTTAACAAGGCAAGATGAAGTAGAAGATTTATCTAACTCCTAAAAAGTCAACAGCTAAGGTATCACGAGTAATAACATCAGTTAATTCCTGAAAGACATTGCTCAGAACCAGGCGTAATTCCTTTAAAGAAACCAATATAATGCAAGTCCAATTAGCAGTGAATTCTAAATAGATGGTGACAAATTAACAAAAGCAAACTGAAACATCCCCTTCCCTGACAAAAATAGCGTTTCCTTGTACACCATATTGTTGGGACTTGAATTTTTCAACATTTGCTATGTTCATAAGCTAAACAGTCATTAATGTCTCAGGCGATTCATAAGTATGAAATTAGCCACGAGATAACATGGGTTTAAAGAGCATACTAAAAATTCAGTTTAGACGTGTTTTGAACTTGGAAACAAGAGCGAAACCAGACTTTAAAGCAACATATAGCATGTGATGTGAGCAGACATAGGTAAATTTGGCTAAAGAATAATTCTGAAATGCTTAGCAAGAGAAGTTACGTGGATCTCATCAACTTCTAGGATAAGACGAGGTAGACACAAACCAGAAATGCTTGCGTTCAATAAAATGCAAATAAACCAGTTATGCCGTGTTCAAATCACATTCGTAATGGCAATTTCTGGCCCTATAAACTCATCATATTAATTGAATCTGACAACAAATAGCAATACCGTCCAATTTCGTGTCTTGGCCAGTCGACGGGCCAGTGCATGAATGCAGTAAGCAACATCGGCTCGGGGTCGAATAGCAGACGTGGCAAATAAAATTTCTGCATACAACACGAATAAAAATGCAATTTTTTCATTCTTTACATACAAAAGCTAAAACCTAGAAGAACAATTTGGATCGACAAATACAGACGACTTACTTCTAAGGTGTCTCTCCTTAGGAGGGCATTCAACGTGGTTCGTGGCTTTGACTATGGCAACCTCCAAATCCTAAAAATAGGAACCAATTGAACCATGCCCACATAAGAAATTTGGAAGAAAATAAGGCATCAAATCGACAAAACTTTATGAGGCATCGGTCCATCGGAACAATCTATATTTAGAATATGAACAATTATCTCAATACCGCGTAATCGCTGTTGACATGGGCAAGACCAACTTTGGTGGAATCTTTGAGGGCACCGTAAGCCTTCCTCCAAGTCTGAAGCGTACCCATATCTAAATTCTGACCGCTGATCACTCTCACTCTATCTCCACCGCCCCTGAGTCAGGGTACAAGTGGTAATCAGCTCTTGAATTTCTATGTGTGTGAGATGGATATTGCAGCAATTCAGCGGAGGAGAGAGAATAGAAGAATCTGATCAAAGGGAAACAATGGAATTAGAATGGCATGACATCGTTTCAATTTTTGTTTGCGTAATTTTCTTCGCACCGGGGGAAGGAATGCCCACCTTGGGTTTTTGGCGGCCCCTACTTCGCTGTGCGTCATCATCAATCCTTCACCTTTTAATTAACAAATTTCTCTGTTTTCTTTATGTTGATCCAGTCATCATTGCTATTTCATTAAGGCTTAATCATTATTTTAATCCAGTAATTAAGTACTAAGAAATTTTTATTAACTGATTAAATTTTAACCTATGGGTATCATATTTACTTTAAAATTGATCAAAAAATAAATAAAACATAATTAAATATAATAATATTAAAAAAATGATAAAAAAACTCAAAATTACTTACAACATAATTAGATATGAAAAAGAAGCTGAAAAAATGACAAAACATCAAATAAGGAATTTAAAAAAAAAGATTGTTACTTATAAATTCAGTGTTATCAACACCAAATAAAGTATTATTACTCAACCTGATTTGGAATTTAGTAATTTTCAAGTTTTTTTATTATTTTTCTTAATATTAATTCGGCTATTCATTTTTTTCTCTTTCGAACCTATGTACTTGTCCAGATTTAGATTTTTATTTTTTTCTAGGTATAAATTTTGTTTCAAATTGTATGATGTAATTTTTTTTTGGGTGAATAATGATGTAATTATTGTTTGTTTTTAATAGCACGGAGGACATTAAATAGAGGTGAGTCTGTGTATTACTTTTTCCTTATAAATACCAGTAAATACGGTGGGACGAGGAAGGATGTGCCATTTATTGTCATCATGTGACTAATGATGATGCCTCGCATTAACCTTTCTGGGCATGTAGCATATTATAATCCTTAATTCCAATGAAAGTCACTAAAATAGTTCATTAATAAAGAAGAGGTTGGCCTGACTCAGCATTTAAAACACAATTAACTGTTTAAGCAAGTTTATAATTGTACGCAAGTGATTATCATTTACTACTCCCTCCGTTTCTTATTATAAGAGACATTTGATGCTTATGGCATGTTCCTATATATAAGAGACACTTAAAAGTTGTCTCTACTTTTTTGTATTGATTTCCTATTTTACCCATATTTATTGTCTCCAACTCACACTTTCTCTCCTTCCCACTTCTCTTTCCTTTAATAATTTACCATTATTCTCTCTCATGCTCTCTCTCTTTATTAATGAGGGTATTTTTGGAAAAAAAATTATACTTTTTACACATTGATTGTTCTTAACTAATTTTAACTATTTTTTTGAACAACGTAATTCGGTTATTCGTCTCTTATAATAAGGAACGGAGGGAGTATCATCCAAGCCAGAGCTGCATATTTTCACTTCAAATATATGTAGGGGGTGTTTGCATTGGTTTCAGAAACACTTTTCCGCAAAACGAGATAACCTCCTCCACATATTTACTTCATAATCTGTAAAAACACTTTTAAAACTATGATTTGATTTCTATCCAAACACCCTCGTAATATAGTTTTAAGGGTAAACGGCCTTTTAAGGGGAGGCTCACTCATTTCACTTTTTCCTGTAGGTCAGTATTAATGCTTCTCACTTATCCCTCAAATATCCAATTTGGCTTTCTGCATGCGTTTATTTCTCTTATTGTGGCTGGGGAAAAAAAACAAGAAGAACAGAAATTATATATATATGATTTCTAATTTATATATATCTATCCATTAAATATATTTAATTAAATATTTAGTATTTTTTTAATTTCTTTCTAATAATAAATTAAATTTCTTTATTTTTAATAATTTCATTTTTAATATTTCTTTTAAAAGGGTCACATTATATGCTTATAATATTAGATATGCATTATTTAAAAAAATTCATGTCTTTTTAAGTCATTTTATATCTAAACTTACTTTTTTATTAATCATCCAAACAAGTTTTAACTTCTCAAACTGATTTTCTTACAAATTCAATCCAAACATAAATCATATTACATTATTTGACTTTTGTAAAAGTTAGATTAAAAAAAAATTAATTCTGTCACTGCTAATCCAAACACGGCCTAATAGACGCAACATAAATTTTGTTTCGCGTTGACACCCTTTATCAGGTGCCCCAGAAAAATTTGATATATGCCCCATAAATTAAACAATGTTTCTTTCTCGGCATTGCTTTCAAGGATATTGCCTTTAAGGCGGCTAACATTTACTGCTAAGTAAAATCAAATACTACTTTTTTTTAAAAAAAAAACACCATTATTTATTAAACACATCATTAGTTTTGGGGCAAGTAACATTTTTATTTACAAAAATTTGATCCCCCTTAAAATTTCATGCAACCAGATCGTTTCTGTTAGCGCTGTAGTTTAAAAAGACCGCTCCGACATTAAAACATATTCCCGCTTTTCACTGAGGGGGGAAGGCATATTAACTAAGCATATAATTAAAAGCAAATACACTGTATATTTTGTAATTACCTTGATTATGTTGATAAAAGTTAAAGTGAACCTTAATTGGCGCGAGACAAGAACAACTTCCCCCGGAAGTCTGCAATCCTCTGAAGTGAAATGTGCTCCAACTTGAGTAACATACTCAAGAACCTTTCACCCAAACATCAATACAAGACATCGTACAAAACATTACTTTCATCACCTTTTGAATACTTGCTCACCTCACAAATTTAGCCAAACTATTTGTAGGAATAAAATATCGAGTGGTTAAGGAAAGGTAAATCCATCTATTCATCTCTGTAAGCTGAACAGATTTGCATGGAACTAAAGCGTGCATCCTTGACCTTAATGTACAATTTTTCTCCATTATATTCCGACACAAACCAGTTGAAGACAAAACATTTCTTAAGAGAAGAGATCCGCAGGGTATATGTACAACAAGTGATACATGTTGAATGTTCGGATTTAGATCCTATCCAAGCATTACACCAGGAAACAGGAAACAAAAAGAGACATTAAGAGAGGTTAATCCCACTTACCAGGTGAAAAATAAGTGGGATTCACTCATCTCATATTTCTTTTTATATCCTGCTGCATAGTGACAGCACAGTGGCTCAATAGAGTCTTGAATCCTGATTGTTTACTCTAAATATGGAGTAATTGCACTTTGGTGAGAGTACTATATGATTACATGATCAAGTCATCAAGAAAAGGAGAGTTGAATGGTAACTTGATCGCCCCAGAAGCTATCAGGAGTGACATAGCCCAAATAGGTAGTATCCATTGCAACACAAAAAACAGAATCCTTTTTCCTGCAATCAAGTTCCAAATCCAGCCACAAACAATCAGACACAATGCACTTACCAAGAGCTACATACAATCTAACCTCATATTAGACTTAGGTATAATTCCAATATTAAGTTTGGATTTTGAATCTTCCCTGCAAATCCACAACTATACATTGATCTGCCCAATTGGCTTACCTACCTACATGCATACATGAAGCAAAGAAGCTAAGACAGTTATACACACTTTTTCCTTGTTGCAGACTTAAATCTTATTGACACTATAGTGCCACAAGTTAACGGAAGTCATTCCCAGCAATTCAATAAGGACAAGTTGGGATTGATATTCTCAGCAATCCCTGCCTAGTCAAATTCAAAGCCTTCTTTTCCAGTAAAATCGCAATATTTACCAAATTTACTGGTCTAAAGAAATTATAGCTGTCTGTTTACTTCATATTTCTGGCTCGGCCTAAGCATTTCAATCTCAAGCTTAGCTACCTCTTGAGTTCAACGAGCAACAGAGTTTGGTCCTACAAGTAAAAGTATGAAACCTTTTTTTTTTTTTTTTTTTTTTTTGGGAACTCCTCGCTCGCCGGGACCCAAAAACATAAAATCTCAAAGTTATCACCTAAACTAAAACAAAAATCACAGCCTAAAAAGGAATTGTTACCAGATGAACGGAAATCTTGCTCGGTATTGTTAACTAGCCACTCTCCAGTCTCCCGCAGCTTCTTCTCCACCGGTCCCTCAAATCTCTTGCCCAAGAACAAGTCAAATATGGACTTCCTCACGTCCGGATCCCTGTTCATTAAAATGAAAAACCCAGAATTGCGCGCTCGCGCGCAAATGTATATGCATTTATAACAATAATGAATTAAACCACGTGAAAATAACACGTTATATTATTCTGCAAACAAACAGTCCTGCTCTGCCTAGAAATGAAGGGAAGAAGTACGCACGCTGGCTGGCCGTCGCGGAAGCTTCCGGCACCGACAATTCGTTCGATTTGGACTACAGTGGGCCGTGGGGGAGAAGGTCTGCGTCTCTTTCTTGGTAAAGGAATGGTTTTTGCGGAGAGAAGTGGAGCTTTGGGATCATTGCTTCGTGCGGGCGGGGAAGATGAATCGCTTTCGGGAAGGTTGGCTTGAGCAACAGTTTTAGTTATGGAGGAAAAGTTAGATAAGCAAAACATGGCGGGTCGTCTTCTACTATGAAATTCCCTGTTCTTTACGATATCATACGACTAAGCGCCACATGCAACGTTGAACACAGATAAGATAAAGATCTATAAAATATCTTCAAAGATGCTTTTGTCATTTTTTTTTTTTTAAATCGGATCACCATTTTCTGACCAAATAAATTTTAGAAGTGCAGGCAAGTTCACATAAATATTAAAATTTAACAATCATGACAATTTATTGTTAAAAAATAACGTGGTAAAATTACTATTTTTTCAAAAAAAATCTGTTTTAAATATAAATTTCTCTGCACAAAGGTCTTAATTTAAAGTTTAAACAAATCACTTCTTCAGTTGATAGGCATGATTTTTTTTCTTTTAACGTCAAATCGCACAGCCTTGCAAGTCTCTTTTATAACTTTTATATATGCACAATCATTACTAACTGTATATTTAAAATTTTAAGAAAAATCCTGTAAGAGGGAATACAGGTTTTATTTTACAAAATTGGAAATAATGATCCATTACAAGAAAATCATTTGAAGACTTCTATGCTTGAAACCCATCATCAAGTGGGCAAATTTCTTAGTAAATGAAGAGCCTTTTCCCATTGTGGCCTCTGTGAGAGCACAATCCTTCTCAATACAGGGACTGCTCCAGCAGCCAAAATCAATGAATGGTTCTCAGGGTCCATGCTCAGATTATACAATATAGCCAATCCTGCTTCAACGGCCCTTTCAGTTCCTCCTCCTATCAGCATCACCAATGGGTCTATGGCCCCCTCAGACACAATAGCTCTAGCAGAATGCACTACTTCTTCAGATATTATTCTGTTCAGTTCTACAACAGCAGCTTCCTGTGCTTCCAGAGAGAACGAAGTTTTTATCTGTTCTACCAGTCTTGGGATTGTCTCATAAAGTGTAACTTCCACATTGATTGGATCAATACTTGGGTTGTCACTGGAGAGAGAGCTGAGTTTAACTAGGCAAGCAGCCACCCAGTCTTTGCTGTGGAGAGGAATACAGGACTTGAGGATTTTTCGAAGCAAGCCAATGAAATGGAAAGAATTTACGTTGTCGCGAAAATGCTGACAGTCGAGTAGTCTCGTCATTAAGCGGGATGCTGCAGATATGGCAAGGCCAGCTTCTTCGACTTCAATCGGGTATGCTTCTGAAACCTGATCTTCTACATCAGGTTCTCCACCTGCAGCTTGTGGAAGTCAAATCTCTAGATACAAATGAGTTCCCGATTGGTGATTCACAGTTAAACTAGAACCAAGCAAGGAAGGCAGATAAACAAGATTGCAGATTTTAAATGAAAATGTTAATCATGAAGGTAAAAAGCAATTTAAGATGTCAATGCAATCGCGGAGGCATAGGTAGCATTGGTCACCGGACAATTTATTAACTATATTATACATAGAGACCAAGCACTAAATAACATGTATATAATTTTCTAGAATGAATCTTCACAAAGAAGAAATTTAAGACCTGAAATTCTCAAAATTTTTTGCTCAAAGACAGCATTGAGAGCAGTTTCAATATCTACAGATGTAATGGAGACCAAAGCTGGGTCCGTCAATGCAACAAACTCGAGAACTGATGCAGCTTTTCCTTGTAAAGTGGGAGAAGAGGACTTCAGAATCTCAACAAGGCGAGCTACAAAAGCAGAATCCAGTACATCATTCCTGAAATAGTTATCAAATGCAAGTGAACTTTAAGGATCACTGTTCACCGCACTTATTATCAATTCTTTAATCAATCATATCAGTAATGACGAAAAAAATCATATTGGAATAAATTACGCTAGCCTTCTTGAGGTACATAAAACTGTGATTTTATTCTTAATACAACAATACCATAAAGTAATAATTTTATCTTCGGAAAAAAGTGCTGAAATTGAACTTCGTTAATAGAAAATAAATTGGAGGGGAGCTGGCTATAATGTTTGAAAACAAGAGAGTTATTGTTACGTGGAATCAGCAGTTAGCTAATCACCACTCTTGTTACAAAAAACTACCTTGGGAAGCTAGTGTAGTTAACTATTTGTATTAATATGACAAAAGAGTCAATCTCGGAACTTATAGATCGGAACATCAAGAAATCCAAGTCCTCTCTTAGGCTAAAGACCTTCGGAAGTATACATCACCCACAAGACAAAACTAGCCTTTCTCCCTACTGGTCCCACATCAATCATAAGTAAACACAACAATGCATATTAATCTCCCTATTTTTATTTATGTAGAACATATGAAGAGAAGGTCAATCATTACAATAGACTGTAACTGGACGGAACTTAACATAAGCAACAGTAGGAATTCCAAAAATTAAAAGGTAGCGACAAATATTGAAGGAAATAAACTATAAATCGAAAGAGGGAAGCAGGGGGAAGTTAACCTGGCAGTGGTCTTTGATGTCGGATATTCAGTGGTACCAAAGCTAGCTGAAACAGCATCATTTCTAACTTCCCTTAAGGCCTTCTCAGATCCATTCACTGGTCCATCATAAAACTGAAAAGAATAACCGTGCTTGATTGTCATTACGGAAAAAGGTTCTCCACATTTGCTGCAAGATCAGAGATACAAACCTTCAGTTTCATCTCTTTACTGGGGTCTAGTATGCGAGCAATTGTATTCAAAGACTGTAGAAAAAAACCACAGCGTCATCACAATCCTGGTAAATTTAATTTATCAAACATAAATAATTTGTTTGACAGGAAATAACAATACCTTTTCTGCAATACTTTCAGAAACCTCTGAGCATTTTAGAATATTAATTAAAGGACCTAACGCTCCCTCAGATTCAATTTTCTGGCAGACTCCATTGCTGCAAAAACAAAACTTCGAATTATTTGCATTATATAAGGAATATATGTCATCAGTCAAGCATGTAAATTAAATGTAAATTGTTGGTGTTAATGAATAAAAATGATTAAGTGACATCAACAATTATGTATATCATAAACAGTAATTTGGCGCCCATATAATTTGATCTGCATATTTACATGTGCATCAAAATTCACACCATCTAGTGCACCCGTGCTGGTGGCAATCATCATTAGAAGTAGGTCTTTGCATTCAATATTAAGAAGAAATTACAGTCTACAAGCGGAGATAAATACTTCAATTGAGGCCCTACGCCCCAAGATCCAACCAGCAAGAAACAAATAAAAACAAACTATTCACTTCTACCATTCTCTGACTAAACTAGTAAGATTTCACAAATGTGATCCTTAAACCTTGCATTCCAAGTACAACTAAATAATAAAAAATTAACATTCATAATGATTTTTATGTTTATATTTAGAATACTTTCATTTGAAGTCGATCCTTTCACTTCATTTTTCTTTCAAAAAGATTGATGGATTTCAATTACCTGGCGGACAACCTCTCCAAAGCTTGAGTTACAGCCAATCTGACAGCATCATCATCACAATTCAAAAGCCGAACTAAGTGCCTAACAGCTCCAGCCTCCTTGAATGCAATGCGCATATGTTCATTGATGGATACATCAGCTATTGACTCTGCAGCCCTTTTTATGGGAGACTTATCTTCCAGTTCTAACATAAGTACCAAGCGAGCAACACCATCCATCCAAGGTAAAAGTGTAAGTTGTTGTCTATCAGAGCTTTCGGAATCAGATGTGCTTTTTCCTTCCCATTCTATAGCCCCAATACGGGCAAGAAATTGTTGTTGTGTCCGTCCCACAATCGCATTCATTTTTGCTTCCTCTATGTTAGCTCTCTTATCATCAATATTAAGCCCAAGAAGTAATTCTGATGCGCCATACCTGGAAGGTTTTAGAGAAGCCCGTTCAATCTCTGTACCATCTGGTAATTTGGGCCATGAATGCAGACCAGGGGAGAACGACTTGTATGCCTCAGCACCAATCAGTGGCACAGGAACCAGACCTTCCTCAACAACAAGAATTTTATAATATTCATCCTTGACAAATTCCAGCAATGCATTTTTTGCTTCCTTTTTAATGACTTTGGATCCTTCAGAATCAGAAGTCAGGAACTTTGCCTGCAGGAAAAATTGATCTGGAATTCTGTAAGCATCAAGAATTAAGTCCCACAGAAAATATGAAATTCTTCTTACCATTCTTTCATTCACCCCCTCCCTCCAATATTCCTAAGGGTTTTAGTGAATTTATGCTGGCTGGATTTACATGCCTACGATCAGTATGCATGTAAAACCAGCATGTCATGCAAACATTTTATTATGGAAATAACCATCTTTTAACTACGATGTAAACTCAAAGGAAGTCTCACCAATTTTGGTATAACACCTGCTTCAACCAAAATGCTGTGGTTAACATGACTCAAAGCTAAATTTGCCAATATGCCTCCTGCAGCTTCCTTCACTTTTACATCCTCCTCTTCAAGGTACTTAATAATCAATGGCAGGATATCACTCTTTGTAAGTTTAATGCGGAGCTTCTCATCCACAGATAAATTCCACAATGTACTCATACTCTGCTCCTTTACCTATGGAAATGACGTCCACATATTCCTCAATATTCTACAGCAAGAAATATGGATAAATCCAAGCGGCAATATACCTATTCCTATACCTCAGGAGCCAAGGAAGACTGCCTCAGCAGTCTATTTATCTCTTCTATTGCTCCACTCTCTGCTACCAAATTCCTGTATAGATTGACTGAAGATAGAGATCGCAGGAGGCCTGCAGCTGCTTCACATGCTGAACTAGAATTTGATCTGAGGAGGTTCACAGTAAGATTAACGCAGCCAGGAAACCGCATTAAAGTATCAACACACTGCTTTCCGCCAAGTGAATATTTCCACAAAGCAATTATAGCCTGTTCTCTATCAAGAGGATCATGATCTAAGCCTAACATTCGAACAAATAAGGCCACATAACCATCACCGAGACCAGAAGAGGTACTCTTCACTTCTTCAGTGTCCTGAAAACAAAGAAATATATATAGCCGTATGAAATGGACTGTGCTCTAACTCAAACGACCATAGCCAGCCGAATCCCAAAAGAATATAAACGCTACATACATCATAGAGTACGAAGATATACAAATCACATAGTATCCCATGCTCTAGCTCAGTGCATGCACTAGACAGGCATTTAACAAATTTAATCGTGACCGGAATTGCCACAACTAAATGCTCAAATAGCAGCATCTAAAATATAATTGAGAGAACCAATCCCAGCGATAAACATCACAATATCCGGAATTAAAAGCCACATCACTTGTGCTTTTACTGTATGCCAGCACAAGGGTGGAGAGGAGAACCTTTGGCCCCACAAACAACTCAGAAATTTATGTTACAATACGCATGAGACAGTAAGTAACACCCAACCCCTTACTACCATAGGTGGAGAAAAGCCAATAATGCACTCGTGAATCATGGCATTTTTTCCAGCAGCAAAGCATTAAGTACGTTCGATTCGGAATTGTCTAGCTTTGTACACATGCATTATGACTCAAAAAGAATAAACTGTACAGTGTTACAGATAATACAAATAAGGCTCCCGTTTCCCTAGCATGTTACGACTACCGAAACATATGCATTCCATAAACGCCTTCAAAATGGTCACCGATTGAAACAAGAACCCATAACGGAGAAAGAGTACTTGATAACGTACAGAAGGAGGAGGGGAAGACTGTTGTGAAGCAGCATCAAACGCGCCATCATCGCCATTACTGACCCTCGTGGCCACTATAGGTCTAGTGTTCGATTTCGGGTAAAGACTGCAACTTTGATGGGCTAATTTATAATAAACTGACACTCTGCTTCGCCGGCATATTCTGCTTCCAGATGGGAAGATTTCAATGTTGTTGTTTGGGGGGAGTAACACGAAATGCAAAGGTTTCAGTTTAGACGGTGTTAGGATCGTTGAGGCAAACATGTCAGCCGATACGGAGTACAGTCTGAAAAAGATAACGAAGTAAAGCAAATATATGATCGCTAGAATTGCAGCAAAGGCTTCACAGTCGGAGGGGGCTTTCTGCCTTTCTCACTCCCAGTGTCTCTGGAACCATCAGATAGGGGTGGTAGTGGTTTTTAGCTGCTCCTTTGAGTCAGCACCTCTTTAATTGGTTCGCATGGCCATATCATATCAGCCATATAGTTAGTAAAAAATTGTTTTTTTTGCCAGTAATCATGGTTAGTAACTCCCCTGATCTTTTGTCAAGTTCCGCAAAGCATTAATATAAATTAAAGAGATATAAAAACAATATGGGAATGTCAAGATAATTCTTGGCTTGATTTTTATGAAATTTCTAAAAATTATTTAAAAATTATTGTTTTGAATGATCTAATTATCTTGAAGTTTAGGCTGGTCAAAAAATAATTATCTTGAAGTTAAGAAAAATTAATAATTTTATTGCGGACTGCGAAAGCTTCAATAGCTAACCGCCGCCGTCACTGACATTGAGATTGGAAAATTTCAGGGCAAGGGTCGTCACCTTTCGATCACAAAAAATCATAAAAAATTTTTTCTGCCATCACAAAAAATTATATAACTATTGGATCGATTGGATTACCGATACTTCTTAATACAAATACAGGGCAAATTATTACGAGATAAATACAAAGTTTTAGGATATATGTATATCCTGGCCAAAAATATACATGTATATATATAACTGTTTTCTTAAAATGCAGCTCCTAGCTTTCTAAAAATTGGTAAATTAATAATGATTTCACTTTAAGAAGCAATAACTTTAATTACTTAAGTAAGGATAACTACCATCTCAAAAATTCAACTTCTAGATTTTTCAAGTGTTCGTGGCTCTACAACCATCATTTCATATATCTAATACGAAAATCACATCCGTCAACTGTGAATAGGAAAAAGTAATAAAATGAATTTTCTTTTTTTCTTAAACATAAAATTTGTTGAATGAATTTCTTTATAAAGTTTTTAATCTGGTTATTTGTCAATGAAATATTTTCAATTTAATTTCTTAAATGCAAATACTTTAAATTGTAATCAAGCACCAAAAACATCTTAGCAAACAAACTTATAATGTTAGAAGGCCATAACTAACCAAATAAATTTATAATGTTAACAAAATTTCAGAGAACAGGATCAATAACTCCTGTTTGCAGCTGCTGGTTTTCATCCCCACATTTGTGAGTTTTGTTTCGCAAGTCATGAGATCCGAGGATAAAACCCCTCCTTTTCTGGGAAATGTGTCTGATGTGCTAGTTCTTGTTCTTCCCTTTCCTTCCTTTGCTCCGGAAATTTGGTTGTGTGTACATTGATGTGAAGTCTTCAACAGGAGGTTTCTGAATCTTACTTTTCAGCTTCAACTAATCCATACTACAGAAAACCAGAAATTCAGAAGCAAAAACGAGGATATAGTACTGGCCTAAAATAATAAAACATCAGTACGTAGCTGACCGACTGTCTGAAGAACCCATCTGATACATTTCATTCTTCCATGTCATAACTGTTTTTAAAAAAAACAGCAAAACTATAATTCTCCTGTCAGTGGGAGCGGATGAGTCTGATATCCACGTGGCATCTGCTGAAGATTTTGTCTTTTTTCTCTTTGAACTGAAAGGCCATCCTATGGTGGCCATCGACTTGAAGTATTGAACTAATAAAAAGGATAAGAAATCAGACAGAGAGAGAGAGAGAGCTCTGGAAAAATGAGCTGCTCATTCAACCTCCATTTTCCCAAAGCTCTACCTCCTCTCTTCTCCTGTTCTCGACGATGTGGGACTGCTCCTTCTTTCTTCGTTGCTTCCCAACACAAACCATCATCTCACACCACCACTCCTTCCCAAAAGGCATAGTCTGATTCTCTTTGTTCTGCCAACAGTTTTGGGTTAATTATATTTTTCGCTGAATTTCTCCTCTGACAAGATCCATGACTTCAATTACAGACCCTTACAAGCAGTTCCCTGAAGCCAAATGAGTCCATCAGTCTGCAGAAACCAAGTTTGGCTCTACAAATAGGAGCTCTCCTGGCCTTTGTGAGATATTCTTTTCCACATATGATTATCGGGGTGGCATGGCATACCAGTATAACATTAATGATCTTAGAAATCAACCAATAGGTTGCCAAAAGTTTCAGTAATTTCTTGCAGCTTTAAGTTAAGGTTGACTGTGGTCATTTGAACAGGCTGAGCAACCGGCGTTTGCTGTAACTGGGGTGAATAACGAGCCAGAACTCAGCTGGGTTCTGATACAATTGGCGATTGTTCTCTTTGGGTACTTCATAGTTATGCCTGTAAGTTCTCTCCTTCAATACAGATTGCGAAGTTTTTGCTTGCTTTTCTTATCCCGAATTCTGATCCTTGTGCCTGCGGGCGAATTGCAGCCAATTATATTGAACTGGCTTAGGATAAGATGGTACAGAAGAAACCTTCTCGAGCTGTATGTGCAATTCATGTTTGTCTTCATTTTCTTCCCAGGGTGAGAAGCTATTCCTCTGCTCCTTTTGAATAGTTATGCACTAACGTGATTACAAAAATTTTCGGGTCTATATGTAATATAAAAACTCAAATAAATAATGCTGTTTAAGAATACTGAACAGGGCGACTTTATTTGTTAGTTATATATGAACACTTCAAATTGTAAAGTTCTTGTGGGTACCGGTTCTAACATGTTTATTACTTGCTTCCTACGTAGCAATACGTTTTCCAAAATATTTTATTTGTCCAAAAACTTCCTCCTTTCTTAGAACCATAAAAAGAATTCTATTATGCCACCATTAATGGTTAAATTATTTGCCTGTTGTTTTCTGCAGGGTACTTCTGTGGGCACCATTTCTAAACTTCAGGAAATTCCCAAGAGATCCATCCTTGAAGTACCCTTGGTCTACGCCTGAAGATCCTTCAAAGATTAGAAATGCATATCCGAAGTACCCGTTCGCAAAACCTGAAGATTATCCATGAAACTGTATTCACGGCACAAAATATCTAGTTGGAGATTTTTGGATCAAATTGTATGTCTACAGTTTTTCTAAATGGCAAAAAAGTATACTTTTTCTTCTTGTGATCAGAGAATTCATTGAATGGGATACAAGCACAATTTTTTATACTTCTTTTTCACTTTCCAATTTGAGGTTCATGACGAAAGAGTAGGGGGAAAGAGAAAAGGGCAGGGGCCAAATTCAAAACATAAACCTACGTCCAGCATATGATGGCAAAATCATAGGTCCAAAGTCAACAGTGTCCAGCGGATGAAAATTGAATCATGCATCAGTGCCAGAAGAGAAAAGGCTAGGTACTTTGAGTTAATCAAAGAAACATCCACCCTCTCCTTTTCTTTCTTCCAGCAGTCATCAATTACTGATTTTTCAAAAAGCCAAATAATGATTTGCAGAGGCAATTATGATCAATTATAGATTATAGTAAAAAGCGAGCACAAATGGGCAGGCCACACTTACAAGCATAACCATGCAAACTTAGAAGAAAAATTTGCACTATTTTGTGAAAAGCTACAACTGACTTCAGAATACAGGGGAAGCTACCTCTCTGGCATTTTGCCAGCACTGCCATTTTAAAGCCGCGAGTAAAAAATTCTTTGGAAACTGGACGAAAAAATATAAAAGAAACAAAAAAGATAAAATGAGTCCTTAATGGTCAACTAAAACACACATTCTCAAAGCGGTATTGCCTAAACTACTCTGGCCTCCGACGAGGACTAGAATATACAACCTCCACGTTATGCACTTTATGAGGCGAATTCACAATTTAACTCGTTGCATTTGTGGTGGGCTGAAAAGAGCGATTGCTGCCAGCGCTGGAGAATTACTCTCATTTTTCAGAAAGTGAGCTGAGAGCTCAAGGCTACAGAGAGTTTCCTTAAATCCCATGTCCCCATACTGGGGGAGAATGCAACAGCACCCAAAGCTAAAGCAACAGCTGTAAAGGTCAAACATGTCATACACCCATGACTTCGCGATACTCTTCCTAGGATTATTTTGCTACACTTATCAGCATCCTCAATGAGTGCTAGCTGAGCAGCATCTGTCCCACTAGACAACGCTTTATCATTCTGTAGCCAAAAAGTAGCCAGTCATTATTTAAAGAAAAAAATTCACATATTATGAAGCAGTCATATATAAATGAATCAGCACGGGCCAATCAGTCCATGTCAGGGGTATGGGTAAGCAGCTCCAGATTACTTAAATCGACAATATCATGTAGGTATATGGATGAGAAACTACCTTTTGCCTAAAATTTCTTAGAGTTTCCCTCAGGGGCTCGAAAGGAGATATTTTTGCTGCGTGCCCAGTCCAATCTTCAGAAAGTTGTTTCAGAATGGAAACACTTGCTTCTAAGTTGTCTGGATAAATTTTTTCCTGTCCGTGATCAATAAAATATGAGACTAAACTAAAATTAAATAAAATCGAACTGCCCTTCAAGACATAAAACATGCAAAAATCTTGTATGACGTCAGAAATGAAAGTGGCAAGCCCATAGACAGAATGGCTCACCCATTGCCTGTAACATTCTGAACTTTGGCTCAAGCACCAAATGAAAACACCAGCCGCTTCTTTTGACAACTCAGGATTGCCTGGAAAACACAGCTACGCTACATATAATTTCTAATATATATTTACTTCTCTCTAATATTTCATGCGGGAACAAAAAAAAGGAAACAACAAATGAAGCTATAAAATATGGTTCACATACCTTCTCCAGCTGCCCTGATTGCAAAACTAAATATTTGCTGTGAATTTTGCTTCATTGCTTTACTTCCAGGGGAACCAGCGAGAGCTACCTCTTTCAGAGTGGAATATATTGCCTCAAACCTTTCAGTAGCCTATACAGAAACAGCAGATGACGTGAGTCTTGAAAGCACATTATGGGCTACAACAACTGAATTGCAAACATGCAACCAGATGAAAATCCACCTTTACTCTAGCCGAAGATGTGGGGAATGTAACCCGCATTAATATTTCAAATGCAGATGGTGGAATTAATCGCTCCCCTTTCCTGACTGCACCATTTATTAAAATAGGCCGTGCTTTTGGAGCAGACAAAATTCTGCTGCCAATACAAAAAAATAACAATGGCATCAAGAAATTGCAATACCATTGAGGAGAAAAGGCTAATAAGAAACTTGCTTAATTACATACTTCTCTACAAGCTGCAAAACCAAATCCCTGGACTGTGGATTAACACTTTTGCCGCTCACTATTGGCAGGAGATTGCGTGCCCAAGCATATAAACCTACTGAGAGGTCTCCTATTGAAGCCTGGACAGAAGTACTTCAATGTTCAGCATTATAAAACTGAAGGGAAGAGTAAAGTCAAATTGAATGTTTTAGGCATTTTTCTGGGGGGACTCGTATAGTTGTTTCAGCATTCAGCACTCACCTGAGATATCATCCATACAATCACTGGAAGCTTATCGTGGCCTTGATACTTTGAATTGTCTCTCAATATGGGTAACTGGCTAATTAGAACATCAGGCTTCCGCCGCAACACCATAGCTAAGACTGCAAACATTGCAACCTGCAAGAAATGCCAATACAAAGTGAAAAGAATAATATATTACCATTTCAAAAAATATTTATAATTCCCCATGAAGATTGTACCATAAATTCAACTCAAGCTTCCTCTTTTAGCCATATATCTAGATGCAAGGCGGAAATGAATTAGGTGCTAGAGAGCACGTCATTGGCAATTCATTTATTTATTTTCTCTAGTTTATGGGATCTACAGGTCACAAAGACCCTATAAGAAAATGAAAACAACGATAATACTAAAACAATCATCAACACTGACTCATACATCAGCTACTTGCACATAGTTGTAGTTGACATTAACTAGACTCAACCCCATTGAATAGCTCCCAGAATGGCATACAGGACTTAATGACATAATTTAAAAGAAAATATCAAATCTCGTTCAGAGATGGAAAGCCCATAAATATAAAGAACTCATTGATGAACTAGTCAAACATCAGTAATTCAAGGCAAACCGCACTGTTCACCAGTGGGATCAAGTTACCTGAGATTTTGCAGTCATGTGCTGTACAGCCTTTTTGGAGCCCTTGGCCACAGCTTGCTGGCTAGCCAAATCAGCAAGAATACTGTCTAGAGACCACAGCACAAAGGAACTAAGTGCCTCAAGAGAACGTTGATTGATCCAGTCAATTGATGTCTTGTATACAAGGTCAGAAATGTGAGATAGCGGCATCTGGTAAAATGTAAACTTGTTAATTAGCTTCCCAGGAGAAAGTCAGATAAATAAAACGAAAATTATTATGGTCACATAAGAAAGAGTTTGAATGCTAATGATGTCCATCAGATTTTGTTCGAACATTATCTTACCATAACATCAAGTAATCTTACAAGGCATAATAAAATCTACAATGGTACAAATAGAAAGGAATTAGCAAAAAAATTGTGTCGTGTTACAAACACATTCAGAAATTTCAATATTGTATGATCTCATCACTACCCCAAAGAATGTCGTGAGGCATGATGGTCTACAAACACAAGCAGAAAGATATTAGAACATTATCATATTGTATAATGGGCAGCTTTCACTTGATTCATTCAATGTTTAGAATATTCAAGGGAAAAATCGCGATACATGGTTTCCGATAAGTTTAACGTTCATAATTACAATCATATTATACTCGCCGATAAGATCGCACCACATTTAGTGGCACAGAGAATTAAAATCAATATGCATTTCAATTTAAATTCCCAATCACTTCATCATCAAGAATAAAGAATATCAAAGAAAGAAAGAAGCAATACATTGGAAAGCATTCTTATTTTGAAAAGCAATACAGAACCTCAAGGAACAAAGACACTCTGGCCTAGTTCCCATTTTTATTTGAAGGTGACCAAAGGTTCACACTTCAGCGCGTACATTCGCAATCTAGTTCCCAATGGTCAGCGCTTTTCACCATAACTACATGCATGCAAATAAAATGCGCGGCTTATAAGTCGATGTCAGATGTCTTTTGATGCAATCTATCACAGTTAAGCAACAGTGACAAGCTTATCAAGGCGCCGTTTTTTTATTAAAAAACTTCGGTCTTCCCAAATTTATCATCACGACTATAATTACATGGATGCATGGATCATATAAGAATTAGAAGAATGGATAACTCACATCAGCCATCTTTGACACTGTTGACTCCCTCAACAGCTTTATCCAGGGAAATTGTGAAGAGCCCACAGCAGAAAATGCACGCCCAAAATAATCAGCAAACCGCATCATCTGTATGTCCTGCTGCGACTCGTATGATGTCTGTTGGAAAAAGCAAACAGACAATTAAACCGAACGCAGTTCCTCCCTGAATCAACAGATCAAACCCACACACACACACAGTCGTGGGTGATTCACAACCCATAAAGCAAGTAAGATGCCACACCGATATCTCAGCAAGAAAAGCCGCCAGATCAGCCGCATCAATCTTCGCAGCCGCTTCGGCAACGGTCACCTTAGGCTTCTTCGGCTTCTTCTGCTTCACCTTCTTCACTTCCTCCACTTTCCCATTCTCCGGTGCATCACCATCTTCATCTTCTTCGTAATCATTGTAATCAGACCGTTGCTTCGATCTGGGGGGTACATCAACATCACCGGCATTGGCCGCCCTCTGTGCTTCGAGAATTCTCCGGCGCCGGTCCTCTGACTGCTGCTCCAGGGACCGGAAAAAGTTGTCAGTACCGGCCACGATTTCACTGGTAGCAATCCTATTAGGATTCGCGTTGGAATCAGAGTTGTTGGCGGGCTTAGTCTTCCTCTGTCGCTTAGCGTAGGTGACCTTCTGCCAGCCATGGTCAGGAGCAGTGACCCCATTTACTTCACTAGCACTTGACTCGAAAGCCGCATGCACTCCTTCCATTGTGGCGAGCAAGGCTTCTCGATTCCTCACACTTTTTTTCTTTTTGGTGGGAACCGTGAGGGGAGAAGAGAATTTTATGGAGTTGACTTTGTTGAATTTGACCTTTACTTGAGGTCTGAATTACGACGCTGCCACGAACTAGGTGTTAAACAGAAAGGGCGGCACGTGTTTTAACCAATAGTTATAGAACGCGTGTCAATTTAATCACCATGCAGAGTACGCAGAAAGGCAGAAAAATATTATAAGCACATGACAAAATATATATATATATATATGTATATATATCTATCTTGAGCGATATATCCTATTTATAAATTATTTTTAATATTTTTTATATAAATAAATAAAAATTTTAAATTTTATTAACTTTCATTTAAAATTTAATAATTTTTTTATTTTATTTCTATTTAATATATATTAAACCTCGTATAAATAAAATCAATATAATAATAAATAAAAGATAAAATTATATATCCATATAAAAAAATTTTCTCAATATCTTATAAACAGGACTATAATATGTCTTGTCTCTGCTCTATAAATAAGATCAGAGGAGTAAAATGCTACTAATTAATAGTCCTAAATATAATACTCAATTCACTTTGTTTTTTAAATGGATAATATGTTTTAAAAAACATCCCTATTGATTGTGAGGCATCTTTATCCAAATATAATTTCAATGTATATGATTAAGTAAGGGTAATTTAAGAAAGTCAAAATACATTAGTTAGAGATAACTAACTTAATTGGATACATTAATTATACATAATTAAATTAACTAATTTTTTTAAATTAAGTATTTTTAATGAGATTGTAAATTAAGCATTTAGCCTTTATATTAAGCAGTGAAGGATATGAAAATTCAGTCATGATAAAATAGATAGAGCCGGATGAATATAGTTCAGATTTCAAACTCGATAAAGTGAGTGTTTAATTAAAGAAACAAGTTGGTGTGAGCGTGTGACGCTCGCTTTTGTGATATTAGATCTCTATCTCACTTAACTCTCAGGTAATAATAATTGAAAAAAGAAGTTCACATCACAATCACAAAAAGGGAAAGAGTTCTCCGGCTTTTTTAAAATTAAAAAGACCAATAGGGACAAATTAAGAAAAAGTATGTGATTGATAAAATTAATTAGTGAATGGTAGATCTGAAAGTGGAGGTAACATTCATCAATTAAGTTTTTCAATCAGAAACTTTGTCTCAATTTTTCTTGTTTTTTTGGCAAAAAAAGGAATTTAAAAAAAAAAAACCAAGAGGAAGATTGAGGAAAAGTAGAAGACGTCTCTTGAATATCAAACCAAGAAGGGGCCAGGAGCACGTGATCTGTGACGGTATGAGTGTGATCGACAAAAGATAAGCTTTCGCATCTAGAAGAGGGCGGATTAATATTAAATTAACAATAATTAATGATCACCCAATAGCCATTTAACACCCTAATTACCCCTTCACCTCCATATTGCTCCTTGTGGCCATGGGCTTACTTTGACGTAATAAGTAATTTTTTGGTCATAATTTATGAAATATAAAGTAAATACGTAAAAAAAATTATCTAAACTTATATAAAATGTAATTATAAATATTTTTAATTGTGATTTGAAATGAAGTCTGGCTGGGCAGCAACTTTCATTCTTTCGGATGATCTCTATGTAGTGCCTGCTGATTCGGATTGCATGGGAAAAGCTCTTGGCGGCCAGGGCTCTGAAAAAAGGACCATCTGCTTTGGTATGTACGCTGTCACGTTAAAAGGAAGTCTGCAGGAGGGACGTACGAATGATTAGTAAAACTGAGTTGGGAAGATAAAGCCATTGCATGAATCACACGATGACGTGTCCATTTTATTTGGCACCAACGAGAGTAGACATCCTGTTAATTAATTTCTTAAAGATAATTGCTAGTATGTATAGCCGAATCTTTGGTTATACAAAGACATTGAACAACTTGGTTATCGGTAAAGGATTACCTAGGACCTATTCTGCATGTTTGGATTTCGTGATCCTCAAGAATATTAACATTAATTGGACTACTCTTGATTCCTTGTCCGCAACAACAAAGAATTATTCCTTTTTTGTTTTCTCTTTTGCCTTCCCTTCTGCCTTCTTCCTTTATATAATCCCTCCTCCTCCTGTTTTCTCTGACCATTTTTCTTCCCGCACTTCCCCAAAATTGATAGCTCCTTCACTTGTAATAACCCTTTTTCCCCTTTCTCTATCTAGCTAATGGTCACTGAAAATTTTGACTAATGAGTGTGTATGGGTTTCTCATGCGCTGGTGGCAATATGACTTTCCCGTCATATATATTTACTATTGGCTTTGACGTCATGGGTTAATTTTGACATGATATTTCTTTTTTATGATCATAAGCTTGAAACTAATTTGTTGTCTAGGTTTCTGATTTTGATTGGCCAGGGATCATCATCATAAGTCGACTGGACCATGCAGAATCAGCAGCCGAAGGACATAACATACCAGAAAATCGCATGGACGATCAGAAACTTCAGGACATTGAAGACCAATACCCGACATTACTCTGAGGTTTTTACTATCGGCGATTGTAATTGGTAACTGGAATCTTTCTTTCAAATACTACAATACAATTCCTCATTTAATTGTCATATGCGTGTTCGTTTTGAGAATTCAATATTTATAATAATTGGGTAGAAATAAAATAAAATAAAGACTGTAATTAGTTGATGGTCAGATCATCGAAAAAGCTAAGTTGCATGGCTGAGGAATAGATAAAATTTAATTAACATATTCATACAATTGTTCTTTTGCCGTAAATGATGCAGGAAAGTGTGTGTATACCGAGGAAGACAGGACGGCAAGTTTTTGGCCATATATTTGTACGTAGCCGATGCTTCGAGTTTGCCTTCAGGGTGGAGCATAGATGCAGACCTCACTCTCACTGTGGTCAATCAAGTTTCCAGGGAAAAATCTGCAAAAGGAGGTACCATCATTTCATATTTGTTCATTATTTACTCCGCTAAAACTTGTTTTCGGTTCGGTGGTCTCATTTTTAGATCGGAATGGGATGGCTCGATCTCATATAGTAGTCTTTCAATTGAATATGCAGATATAAAACACAAGTTCTGTGCACATGCAGTTAATAGGGGTTACGCATCCTTTATGCCTTTGAGGGTACTTCAGGACCCATCCAGTGGGTTTATTTCCAAAGATAATTGTATTGTGGAAGTTGAATTTTATGTGGTCAAACCTGATCGCATTGAGCCTCCAAGCCATTTAACTTATCCTTCCTTGTCCAAGGAATCCAAACAAGTTCCCGCAAAGGAACCAAAGGCGGTTGAGGATGATGATGTGGTTGATTTCAAGGATTTGGGGCGAATAGAGAAACCGTTTGTTCCACTGCTAGAGGAAGTTCTTTCATGGCATCCCTCATTGATGGACTGTAAGAACAATAGAAGTCGTAGGTTTACAGAGTGGGCATTTAATGGTTTGGGTCGAGTTCTACAATTTTTGAAGGAAAAGAAGTGGAAGGATATGAACGACGAGAATTGCGAGCAACTTCAAAATTTATGGGAAGAACTTGAGATAAGTAGATTAGACTTAAGTTGGTTGGAACCTCTTGTTAAATCTGCTTTAAAAATGAAAGGATACGAGGAGAAGGCAGAAAAAGTGAAGAAGTTGAAGGAAAACTTGGAGGCTTTGGAGACAGAAATGAAGGAGTTAAAGGAAAAACTGGGTGACTCAGACCAAAATGTTGAAATGATAAGAAAAGATTTGGCCAATGTAGAAGAAGGCTTCGAAGAAAAGGATTTAGATGCAGAAATTGGATATGGAAAACCCTAAAATAAGGATGTGGATGATTACCTAATGTAAAAGGACCACTGGATGCGTAGAATTCTTTTATTATTATTTACTTTTTATGCCAATCCAACGTTTCATGTTTTATATTTGCCCGAATCTTTTGTTATTTTCTTACAGAGACGTATATTCTCTCAAAACAAAAAATCCATATTATACGCAGTATAATATAACAAAATTACAAAAAAAAAATTGCATAATATGTAAAAATCATAAATCATTTAATCCAAATTAACTGTCCAATATGCACTTGAAAACAACTTACTTTACATAAAAGAATGATTTAGCAGATACTGAGACCATGCCTACATGTAAAACTCAATCCATAAAGTTTACATGCACGCAATAAATACCTATGTGTGAAGAAAATTGAAAAGTACTCCTCTGGTCTTTAATATAAGACCCATTGAACTAATTTGATTAAATTAAGAAAGTTAGATGATTATAAAAAATATGACATGTTTTTCTTAAAATACCATAATCAACTTTTTTAATATCCTCTATCCTTTTTGTACATACTTGATTATGATCGAGGGAGTCCGTATGGGTAATTTAGAAAAAAATTAATAAATAGGATAAATACGTCTTATATTTAAGACTAAAATCAATTCAACAATTAGGTCGTATAAGTAAATACACTGAGTCACTATTTAGAACCGCAAGGAATAATATACTTTAAACGGAACCAGTTGAAACTAATACATTTATTTTTCTACCGAACTATAGTTAAACTTTCTAATCCAACGAAAAGGGCTTCTATGTTCTGTAACTGTTGAGAACAACTTTTTAGATATTTTTGTAAAAGCAACAATATAATCAAAGAAAAGATGAACCATATATATTTTCCTCATGTTGATTTTGAAATATACAAAGATCACCGGCTGTTAATCACTTAATCCCCACTTATAAATGCAGTATATTTTTCATAGCCGATCTTTTCTTGAGATATAGACCAGAAAATGACAGCATGCATGTCTCTAGACTCTAGGAACATTATGACTTACCCAAAAGAGTTTCAATCAGACAACCTTTAAATATTGGGTCACGCAAGCCAATGGACAACTTGGGTAATTGGTAAAGATTACCTAGTTCTTACTCTAAATTTGGAATTTCTGATCCTCAAGAATAGTGACATTGAAGTGTCTTCGTTGTCTGCAACAAGAAAGGATTATCTTTCTATCTTCAGTTTTGTTTCCTCTATTCAGCAGTTTCCTTCTGTTTTCATTTATATATATATATATATATATATATATTTATTCAGTTCCCCTTCATGCGTCATTGAAAGATCAGGGTCTCTGCGTCTGCGTCTAAAGGCTGCAAGCTTCATCAATACGGGAGTTACGATCGCATAATCTCTCATTCATTGTGCGGTCACCTTTCAAATAACTTGCTATGGTTTCAATTTAATTTTACCATCGTCACTATTGGCCGGTTCTTATACTCGATGTTTCAAGTTTAATTTTGTCTTGTGGCGTTAACGGCTTTCAGGTTTTTAATAGTAGTACCATATAGAGATGTCACAAGGTGATATAACCTTCAAGAAAGTAGCATGGACTATCAAAAACTCCAGTACGTTGAAGAGCAATCACAGACACTGTTCTGAGGTTTTCACTATTGGCGGTTGTGATTGGTATGAGTTAAAATCTATCACATAATACACGTATCCTTCACCTCTTCTTATCTATTATTCTATATGAATGCGCCTCATTTCTTTCTTCACTCCTTTCTTTTTTATTTTTCAATGGAAAAGTAAGTATTAACGTAATTTACAAAAGAATACAAGGAAACCATCTAACCTCTTTCTTCATTCCTTTTAGTCATCACGTATGCATGTTTTTTTCGTTCGATCAATGACATGATAGTTATCCATTCAGATAAGATTGTAAATTAACATATTAATGCAATCACTCACTGTTCTCTGTGTGTGTGTGTGTGTTTTTTTTTTTTTTTTTTGAGGAATGGTCATAGGAAAATTATTTTATACTGTGGGAAGTATGCGGTTATACATTTGGAAGTAGCTAATGCTTCGAGTTTGCCTCAAGGATGGAGTATACATGCAGCCTACACATTTACAATCGTCAATCAAGCTTCCATTAAAGAATCTTTCAAAAGAGGTGCCATTACATGATCCTTCGTTGTTTATTCTTCTAAGAGCTGCTTTCGTTTTGGCAGTGTCATTTTTATGGTATCCCTTTTCTTTCTCAAAAATTAATTTTCTCCTGCAACCTAAAGAGTAAGTAAATAAAATATTAGACTATGATATTAAGGTCTAAGATTATAATTAACACTGGATTATAATTTTATATCGGAATGGTGTGGCCCAATCTTATAGTCGTCTTTCACTGATGTTCCTCTGCTTTTGGGGGAATTGAATGCAGATTTCGAAAGCCAGTTCCATGCTGCAAATAACCTCGATTGGGATTCTCTATTTTATATGGAATTAACTAGGCTTCAAAACCCATCTAGCGGCTATATTCTCAATGATAAATGCATTGTTGAACTTGAATTTTCTCAAGTAAGCTCTCAAGGCACTCAGGTTGAGAAGGCATTGGTCCAAAAGGATGATGATGTTGTTGAGTTCAAAGATTTGGGACAAATAAAGAAAGCATTGGTTCCACTACTAGAGGAGGCTTGTTTGTTGCATCCTTCGTTGATGGATTGTAAGCAAAACAGAAGTCTTGAATTTACAGAGTGGGCATTTACTGCACTGGGTCGAGTTCTGCAATTTCTAAAGAACAAGAAGTGGAAAGATATGAACGAGAAGGCATGTGAGGAGCTTCAACAATTGTGGGGGGAGCTTGAGATGAGCAGATTAGACCTGAGTTGGCTGGAACCTCTCGTTAAATCTGCTATAAATATGAAAGGATATGCTGACAAGGTGGAGAAAGTGAAGAAGTTGAAGCAAGAGTTAGTAGTTTGGGAGGTAGGGATGAACAAGATAAAGAAAAAGCTAGTAGACACGGAACAAAGTGTTGAGATGATAAGAAAAGAATTGGTGAATGCAAAACAAGACTTTGAAGAGAAGGATTTGGATGCAGACATTGGGTATGGGAAGCCCCAAATTAAATCTCAGAGCACAAATATTACTTGATAATGTAACATGCTACCTGCTTTATGCTTGGGTAAATCTGCCACAACTTTCCTAATTAATTAAGCGTCTAAATACAGAACTGTGCTTCTTTAGAAAATGTCTAAAAGGATGTTCTCAAGGATTCCAGATACAGACCACATATTGAGCATGCGTCCAGGAATATTCTGACTTCCCCAAACGAGTTTCCATTAGACAACCTTATAACAAGATTCCTTAATCAAAACATCTTAATGAACAAGTATTTGACTGTTTTAAAAGGCTTCTGATGTATTTTGTTTTCCCCATGAGGATTAATGCTATGTTGCTTGACTCTATTTAATGCCGCGCCTAGAGTGACATATCTTCGAAACATCAGAGAAACTTTTACAAATTTCAAAATCTTAAAAAAGTACAAGTAAGATAGAAAAATCAAAATGAAGTTTTTAGTTGTGAAAATTTTCCACAAATCCCAAATAAAAAAAATCAAATACTAATTACTAGGTCTTCCGAATTTAAGAAAATTAAACATTGCTTTAATTTGGGATTACTAATTTCCCTTAGCACAAGAAATATCATGACGTGTCCCTTTTATTTCTACTTGTCCACGTGTTCCCTTTCTCATAATGAATTGATATATAGCCGAATCTTTGGCTGGGCAAGTCAATAAAAAGAACTTGGGTGTGCGTAAAGAATTACCTAGTACCCACTCTGCATTTGGAATTATCTAAGCCCCAAGAATAATCTTGGAGTCTCTTTTTGTCTCTGCAACAAGCAAGGATTACCCCTTTCTATATCTTCATTTTGATTTCTTTCTGTTTTCCTTTATAATGATCTCTTTCGTGCGTCTTTGTATTAGTCTTGCGGCAATTAGTATCTGCATCTAAAGGCTGTGAGCTTCATTTCCCATACTTATTACAGGTTCTGGTTCCTGGTTAACTAAATTTTATTATGGTTACTGTAGGTTCCTATATTCGAAGCTTCAAGTTGATTCTTGTCTTATGCATGCATTAATGAGCTTCAAGCAATTGATTGAATATATATATATATATATCAAAAGGAGACTGTACGAAGGATATGTCATGCAAGAAAATAGCACATGGACAATTAGAAACTTCATTGCATACCATTATGAGGTTTTAACTATAGGCCATTGTGCTTGGTAACTGAAATCTACGCTTGTGTATTTTTCATCTCTTGTGTTCTTTGAAATCTCTTCTTTTAAATAGAACAAATCCTCATTTCTTTCTTCTCCACTTTTCAGTTGTCATATTTTTGTTCTTGGTTCTGTGGATGATATAGTATTTCTAAATTCGGTTAAAATTTAATTCAAACGCTGCATATGGTTTTGGGGTGGGGGGAATTGTTGTGGAATAGTTGCCTTGTATAGAGGAAGACAAAACTGGAAGCCTCTGGTCCAACAAGAATAATGATCCTCCTTTTTTCATGTTTCTTACGTTCAGTTTCCTTCTGTTTTCGTTTATAATTCCTATGATCCTCCTCCGGCTTTCTATTGATTTTTCTTTTTGCCATATTCATTGCTGGCTTTGACGTGTCGGTTGAAATCCTCTTCATCTGATAGCTTGTGATATATGCATAAATGCTGAAAACTAATTTTATTTTACCCTTGACCAACCCAGCTGTGCTGTTGATTTTCAGGTTTCGATCGTGCTTACGTAAACATATAAACACAGCAAGTTGATTGTGCGATGAAGAACCAGGAATCGAAGGATATATTAACATGCAAGAAAATGGCATGGACTATAACAAACTTCAGTTCACTCATTCTGAGGTCTTCACGATCGGTCAATGTGCTTGGTAATAGACAAAAAAATTTTGCACAGGCAGAGGAGGAAACTCGATATGTATATATATATATATATATGTTATCAGCTATATAATAAGCATAATATAATTGTCGTAGGAGACTTGTTGCATACAGAGGAGAAAGAGATAGCAAGTCAATGGGTATATATTTGAAAGCAGCCGATGCTTCAAGTTGGCCTCAAGGGGGGAGGGTACTGGCAGCCTTCAGCATAACGGTGGTCAATCAACTTTCCCGGAAAAAATCTCTGACACGCGGAGGTATTCTTGCATATTCATTATTGTTATTCCTCTTCTAAAAGGTTGTTTTCACTTCGATGGTGTCATTTTTAACTGTAAGATCCTTTTTCTAAATTTGAAAACGGCAAATTTTTATATTTGGGTGATTTGATTGAATAATGCAGAAGTAGATGTACAATGCAAGTTCTGTGCAGCTACACCTACATGGGGTTTCGGTAGTTTTATGGCCCTAAGTGAACTTGAGGATTCATACAAGGGATATATGTCCAGTAATAAATGTATTGTTGAAGTTGAATTATTCTCCGTGACATTTGAAGGCATTAAGCCTGCAAAAGATGATGATGTAGTTGCCTTCAAGGACTTGGGAAAAGTAGACAAATCGTTGGTTCCACTGCAAGAGGAGGTTTGTTCGGGGCATCCTTCATTGCTAGACTGTATGAAGAATAAAAGTCGCAGGTTTACTGAATGTGCATTTACTGCACTGGGTCGAGTTCTGCAATTTTTGAAGGAGAAGAGGTGGAAGGAAATGAATGACAAGGAAACATCTGAGCAGCTTCAACAATTGTGGGAGGAGCTCGAGACGATCAGATTAGACATGAGTTGGCTAGAACCTCTTGTAAAGTCTGCTTTAAATATGAAGGGATATGATGAGAAGGTGGAGAAAATAAAGAAGTTGAAGCAAAACTTGGTGGTTGCAGAGACCGAAATGAACATAATAAAAGAAAAGTTGGCTAGCACAGAACAAAGTGTTCAGGTGACAAGAAAAGAAGTGGGGAATGCAGAGGAAGACTTTGAGGAGAAGGATTTGGATGTAGAAATTGGATATGGAAGACCTTAATCCTGTACATGGATAATGCAACCAATTCAACGCATCCTAGATATATGTAAGGAGATAACAGTGTTGTTATTTGATTTTTTTTTTTTTAATGCGAAATGCCATTAAAAGATTCAACAATGAGTACTTTTGAATTAAAATTTTGTTCTGATTTTAAATAAATTAAGAAATAAACTAACTAAAATAAAATTAATCGAAAAAAGTTAGGACTTATGTTAAAGATTTATTGTCACTGTTTAGAGATGAATGAATTTGATCTGAATCCAAAATATCATTTGTAAAACGTTTTGACTCATGAACTCAGAATTTAACAGTTTAAGTAAAATAATAATATGTTTTATAAAATATTATTAATTTAATTCACATTCTCCTTAAAATATTAGTATTATTTTAATTCACTTCCCCCAAAGACTAGCCATGCGAGTTGACGGCACCAGAGTTTGGTAAGCCTGCAGACTTAGCACTTTGACTTGTAATGCCCGTTTTGCTTCCCCATGCGTAGATCTGACATTAACCTTCTTTGAGCCAAACATGCAGAGAGGGAATATTAGCCAAGGAGAGAGTTGCCTTGGTGAAAAGATAGCACCACAGCACCAGGGAAGTCGAAAGGCAAAAAGCTGCATTTGCACAGAACTGGGAGTATCTGAATTCAAGTTTCAAAGGATACACACATATTAGGGGGAAAAATAATGAATCCCAGACCGAATTACCCAGATACTTGATAATAAGATCTAGAAAAGACATAGGATACCAGATGATAAAATCAAAGAAGATTAAAAAAATAGTTCAAATATAATTTTTCATAAAATATTATTATATCATATTATTATTGAAATATAAATAAATATATTAAAATTATTAAAATTTAATCTAGACAATTTATACTCATGAATCATGACACACACACAAAATTAATAGGTTAATATAATTTTCAATCTCTCAATTTTGATCTCATTTTGATCTCACTTCCTCAAGTTTTAAATGGTAAGTTTTGGTTCTCGAGTTTCTTTTCATTTAAATCATTCATCCTTATAAGTTTTTTAAAAAAAAAAACTATTTTGGCTATTAAGGGACCAGAACCTATGATTTGAATTTGAGAAACTAAGACCAAAATTCATGCAAACTTAAAAGGCCAAATATTATATTAATCTAAAATTAATTTATAGTATTAGCCAAAAACTTTCCATCCTGTCTTCCCCAGAAGTCGGCAGAATAGAGCAACGATCCTATGTGAATTAAATATTAAACATGACAACTAGAATGAAATGGAGATGAAATAATTAGATGAGGAATTGTGTTGTAGTGGTATTGTATTTTAATATTTGATTGAGAATTGCCTCCTCAGTCCTCACATTGGTACTTTAAGCCAATCAGGAGTTTTTGTTTTGCGAGCGTCAAGAGTTTTCTTTTTTTTTAATCATGCTCGTTCAATCATTTTTTTTTTGGCCTGAAGTTCAATCAAAATGCAATAAACCAAAAATTATATTGACTGAAAAATCACTCCTGAGATTTTCGGTCAATATGAAAAAGAAATGAAAGAGAAGTGAAACAGAAAATTAAAAAGAAAAATTGATAGGCCCCACCAAGAACAGTTCAGAAGCATCTGTACGTGCTCTGTGCAAATATTTTTCCCACGTTCTGTGAAGTTTTAACAAAATCGCCTTAGGCCTGTATTATCAGTGGACGTTCCCTTTCTTATAATTAATTGATTGATTGACATAGCCAAATATTAAAAAACTTGTGTTTTGTTTGATATGAGGTATTGAAAATAAGAGATAGATATTAGAATTGGAATTAAAAAAATCTACTAAAAAGATATTTAGTATGAGAGTTTACTTAATGCATGGGATTTGATAAACCTTTGTACGTGAGAATAGATAATGCCATGGGAAGAGATGGCATTTTCTAATCTCACATACATGAGTTTGTTTAATATCATGTAACAAGTAATTACTCATACTACAAACTTTTTTACTAATTTTTTTTAATTACAATCTCACTTCCTATTCTTTATTTTTAATGCTTGGTACCAAACGGCACCCTGAGGTATTGGCAAAGAATTACCCGGTGCCTACTCTGCATTTGGAATTTCTGATATTCAAGAATAATATATAACAGCGAAGCATCTCTTCGTTGTCTGCAAAAAGAAAGAATTATCCCTTTCTATTTGATCAGTTTTGTTTTCTCTTCTATTCAGCAGTTTCCTTCTGTATTCATATATATGCAGTTCCCCTCCATGCATCTTTGTATATATTTCAATTGCTGCAATTAATTAATATCCAGAAAGATCAGTCTCTGCATGCCTAAAGGCTGTGAGCTTCACCAATAAGGGAGTTACCTTCACACAATCCCTCGTTCACTCTGTGGTAACCTATCAAATCTGGTTTCAATTTAATTTTACTATAATCACTATCGGCCGCTTCTCGTATTGCAAGTTAAATTTTGTCTCATGAGTTAATGGCTTTTAGGTTTTGTTAATACAGACAGCTATCATAAGGAGATAGTACGATGACGAATCAGGAGCCGAGGGATGTAACATGCAAGAAAGTAGTGTGGACTATCAATAACTTTAGTACATTGCGGACCAATCACCAACACCATTCCGAGGTTTTCACTATGGGCCGTTGTGCTTGGTATGAGTGAAAATCTATCATATATTCTCATCAAAACCTCTCATCTCTTATTCTATGAATACAATTCCTCATTAATTTCTTTCTCCATTCTTTTCAGTCATCATATATGTATGTGTTTTCGTTTCGATGACATAATATTCATCCATTCACATAGAAGATGATTAAACTAACATCTCTCTCTCTTAATATTTTGGGTGGAAGAATGATCGTAGGAAAATTGCTTTATACCGAGGAAGACAAGATGGGAAGTATTTGGCTATATTTTTGGAAGTAGCTGATCTTTCGGCTTTGCCTCATGGTTGGAGTATATCTGCAGCCTACACGTTCACGGTGGTCAATCAAGCTTCCATTGAAAAATCTGAACGACGAGGTATTATTCCATGCTGCTTCATTGTTTATTCTTTTTTCTCCAGCAGCCTAAAGAGTAAATAAATAAAATAATAAACTGTACTATGAAGGCCTAACAGAATAATTAAAAATGGATTATAATTTTATGTTGGAATGGGATGGGTCAATCTTACAATAATCTTTTATTGATGTTCCTTTAATGCAGCTTTCTACAAAAAGTTCTGCGCAGATAGTAATAGTTGGGGTTATCCATCTTTTATGGATTTGGCTACACTTCAGAACCCATCTAATGGCTACATTTTGAATGATATATGTATTGTTGAAGTTGAATTTTCTGAAGTAAGCTCTGAAGGCACTCAAATTGTGGGACAAATAGAGAAAGCGTTGGTCCCAAAGGATGATGATGCCATTGAGTTCAAGGATTTGGGACAAATAGAGAAAGCATTGGTTCCTCTGTTAGAGGAGGCTTGTTTGTGGCATCCTTCGTTGATGGACTATAAGCAAAGGAGAAGTCGTAAGTGTACTGAATGGGCATTTACTGCATTGGGTCGGGTTCTGCAATTTCTAAAGAACAAGAAGTGGAAAGATATGAATGAGAAGGCATGTGAGCAGCTTCAACAACTGTGGGAGGAGCTTGAGATGAGTAAGTTGGACTTGAGTTGGCTAGAGCCTCTTGTCAAATCAGCTATAAATATGAAAGGATATGCTGATAAGGTAGAAAAAGTGAAGAAGTTGAAGCAAGAGTTAGTGGTTCTGGAGATAGAGATGAAAAAGATAAAGGAAAAGCTGGTTGACACGGAACAAAGCGCTGAGATGACAAGAAAAGAACTGACGAATGCGGAACAAGACTTTGAAGAGAAGGATTTAGATGCAAATATCGGATATGGGAAGACCCAATCCGATAGCACTAATATTATTTGATAATGTAACATGCTTCCTGCGTGATGCTTGCGTAAATCTCCTGTAACTCTCCTAATTAAGTGTCTAAATACAAAACTGTACCTTTAAAAAAAAAAAAGTTGTATATATATAAGCAGCTTATACCAAGTGTTGAATCGTTCTTTTCTATTCTATGTATACGGTTTTTTTAAAAGCCAATTTTGCCTATGAATTGAATTACGTCTCAGGATGGTTTACTTTGAAGAAGTCTACTATTGCCAACTTATGTTTGGCCATAATTTCCGATTAATTCCATGTTCATTACTATAATGCTAAACAAATTAAAGATAACACTATATAGTTAAATTGAAAAATGATCACCTCTTTGTCATATTTTGTTGCGTCTTGTACCCGAGCTTTAATGTATGTGCTGATTACTGCTATGAGAAGAAGCTAAGTTTTGAATCAATGGATATAGAAGTATGATCAATAAAAGAAATTAGTTAATAGAGAATATAAAACTTAAGTATAATAATAATATTAATCAGGTATATCCCTAGCAACAGTATTAATTAGAAAATAACCATTAAAAGAAAAATAAAGATAACAGAGTGTTGGAAACGGATCTGCATGCGTAATCCAACAAGAGGGGATTATATAAATTCTGCAACCCTTGAGAAAATCTTTTTAAATATTTTTGCAAAAGCAACGATCAAAGAATAGAAGAGCTATTTCCCTCATGTTGGTTGCAAACAAATCTCCAGTTATGCAATCTATTTTTTTATAGCCAATCTGTTCTTCAGATAAACCACAGATTATTGAAAGCATGCGTCTATGAATATTCTGACTTCCCCAAAAGAGTTTCCATTAGACGACCTTGAACAAGATTCCTTAAAATTAAAACATCCTAGGCATTATGAATCAAGTATTCGACTGTTTTAAAAGGCTTCTGATATATGTTGTCTTCTTCATGAGCATTAATGCCATGTTGTTTGACTATAGTTCATGCTACCATCGCCATGTATTATACAGTTCTCTTTTCTTTTCTACTTGTCCACGTGCTCCCTTTCTCATAATGAAGTGATATATAGCCGACTCTCTGGTTATGCAAGTCAATAGAAAGAACTTGGGCATGGGTAAATAATTGCCTAGCACCTACTGTGCATTTGGAATTACCTAATCCCCAAGAATAATATTGGAGTCCCTTTTTGTCTCTGCAACAAGAAAGGATTACCCCTTTTCATATCTTCATTTTGGTTCCTTCTGTTTTCCTTTATAATGATCTCTTCGTGCTTCTTTGTATTAGTCTTGCTGCAATCAGTATCTGCGTTTAGGGTCTGTGAGCTTCATTTCCCACTGTTATTACAGGTTTCGGTTTCTGGTTAATTATATTTTATTATGGTTGCTTTAGGTTCCTATATTCAAAGCTTCAAGTTGATTCTGGTCTTATGCATGCGTTAAATGAGTTTCAACTAAGTGATTAGATATATATATATATATATATATATATATATCAAAAGGAGATTGTACGGTAAAGAATCAGGAAACGAAGGATATGGCATGCAAGAAAATAGCACATGGACAATTAGAAACTTCGGTGCATATGTATTATGCTGAAACTTTCACTATAGACGATTGTGCTTGGCAACTGAAATCTATCTTGTGTAATTTTCAAATCTCTCGTGTTATCTCAATTCTCTTCTTTTATAAATATAACAAATCTTTATTTCTTCAGTTGTCATATTTTTGTTTCTAAAATTTAATTTAAACATTGTTTATGGTGGTTGGAAGAATTGTTGTGGGATAGTTGCCTTGTACAGAGGGGAAGACAAAACCGGGAGTCTCTGCTCCATCAAGAACAATGACATATCTTGGAATACCAGAAAGGAATATCCCTTAATTTCTTCATGTTTCTTTCGTTCAGATTCCTTTTGTTTTCCTTTATAATTCTATTCCTCCAATCCTCCGGCTTTCTATTGATTTTTCTCTTGCCATCGTTCATATTGCTGGCTTTGACGTGTCGGTTTAAATCCTATTCATCTGATCGCTTGTGATATTTGTTTATATATGCTGAGATCTAATTTTATTTT
The DNA here is from genome assembly GCF_004799145.2 of Neltuma alba. NCBI lineage: Eukaryota > Viridiplantae > Streptophyta > Magnoliopsida > Fabales > Fabaceae > Neltuma > Neltuma alba. Next base: position 61,746 of record NW_021632914.1, read on the forward strand.
AAGTTTGGATTATTTTCACTTGCGATATAGTTTGAAATTAATTAATTTGGTCTTCTATGTCAATTAAGAGGCTTTAGGTTCTTATTTTATACCCTTGACCAACCCAGTTATGTGTTGTTGATTTTCGGGTTTCGATTGTGTTTAGGTAAACATACAAAGGTAGCAAGTTGATTGTGAGATGGAGAACCAGAAACCGAAGGATACAATAACATGCAAGAAAATGGCATGGACTATAACAAACTTCAGTTCATTCATCTTCAATGTCCCACGCTATTCTGAGGTTTTCACGGTCGGTCATTGTGCTTGGTAATTTTGTTCTCTTCCTGGGCCTGGAATTGAGCTTAGCAACTGTGACATATACTATTATAACTACGTGTTATTCTAAGAAAATCTCAAATCTTTGTGCAAGTATATGTGGCATTAGACGAAAAATTTTTGCATAGACAAAGGAGAATATATGTATTTAAATATATATACTCCTCCGATCTTTAATATAAGACCCATTTAACTAATTTAATTATATTAAGGAAGTTAGGTAAGTTAGTTAATTATGAGAAATGTGACACGTTTTTCCTAAAATACCATAATCATCTTTTTTAATACCTCTCTTCCTCTTCTACTTGATTATGGTTGAAGGAATATCCATAGAGGTAATTTAGAGAAAATTGATAAATATAAAAAATGAGTCTTGTATTTAGAACAAAAATTAACTTAACAATTAAGTTCTATATTAATAACCGGGAGAGTATAATCAAACATGTAATAAGAATGATATGATTGTCGTAGGAGACTTATTGCATACAGAGGAAAAAAAGACAGCAGCTCGTCAATAGGCATACATTTGGAAGCAGCCGATGCTTCGAGTTGGCCTCAGGGGGCGAGTGTACTCGCAGCCTTCAGCATAACTGTGGTCAATCAACTTTCCCGGAAAAAATCTGTGACACGCGGAGGTATTCTTGCATATTCATTATTCAGTAGTTATTCCTCTTCTAAAAAGTTGTTTTCGCTTCGATGGTGTCATTTTTAACTGTAAGATCCTTTTTTCTAAATTTGAAAACGGTAAATTATTATATTTGGGTGATTTGATTGAATAATGCAGTTGCAGAAGTAGATGTACAATGCAAGTTCCGTGCAAATAAATGTGATTGGGGTTACCCTCGTTTTATGGCCCTGAGTGAACTTGAGGAGCCATACAAGGGATATATGTTGAATGATAAATGTATTGTTGAAGTTGAATTATTCTCCGTGACATCTGAAGGCATTGAACCTCTAAAAGATGGTGATGTCGTTGATTTCAAGGACTTGGGAAAAATAGACAAATCGTTGGTTCCACTCCTAGAGGAGGTTTGTTTGAGGCATCTCTCGTTGCTAGATTGTATGAAGAATAAAAGTCGCAGGTTTACTGAATGTGCATTTACTGCATTGGGTCGAGTTCTGCAATTTTTGAAGGACAAGAGGTGGAAAGAAATGAATGACAAGGAAGCATCTGAGCAGCTTCAACAATTGTGGGAGGAGCTCGAGATGATCAGATTAGACTTGAGTTGGCTAGAGCCTCTTGTAAAGTCTGCTTTAAATATGAAGGGATATGATGAGAAGGGGGAGAAAATAAAGAAGTTGAAGCAAAACTTGGTGGTTGCTGAGACCGAAATGAACATAATAAAAGAAAAGTTGGCTAGCACAGAGCAAAGTGTTCAGGTGACAAGAAAAGAATTGAGGAATGCAGAGGAAGACTTTGAGGAGAAGGATTTGGATGTAGAAATTGAATATGAAAGACCTTAATCCTGTACATGGATAATGTAACTAATTCAACGCATCCTAGATATATGTACGGAGATAACAGTGTTGTTATTTGATTTTTTTTTTAATGCGAAATACCATTCAAAGATTCAACAATGAGTAATTTTGAATTAAAATTTTGTTCTGATTTTAAATAAATTAAGAAATAAACTAACTAAAATAAAATTAATCAAAAAAAAATTAGGATTTATATTAAAGATTTGTTGTCACTGTTTAAAGATAGGATAAATTTTGATCTGAACCCAAAATGTCATTTGTAAAACGTTTTAACTCATGAGCTCAGAATTTAACAGTTTAAGTAAAATAATAATATTTTTTTATAGAATATTAAATCTAAAATATTATTAATTTAATTCACATTCTCCTTAAAATATTAGTATTATTTTAATTCACTTCCCCAAAAGACTAGCCATGCGAGGTGACGGCACCAGAGTTTGGTGAGCCTGCAGACTGAGCACTTTGACTTGTAATGCCCATTTTGCTTCCCCATGTGCAGATCTGACATTAACCTTCTTTGAGCCAAACAAACATGCAGAGAGGGAATATTAGCCAAGGAGAGAGAGAGTTGTCTTGGTAAAAAAGATACGCACCACAGCACCAGGGAAGTCGAAAGGCAAAAAGCTGCATTTGCACAAAACTGGGAGTATCTGAATTCAAGTGAGACTGCCTTGAGAGGCTATCATAATCGGTAAGAGTAAGAGATCGAGCCATCCCATTTCCCATCCAACAATGAGCCGACCAAACAATCAATAACGATCCCTCCTTTTGCAGATCCCCCCCCCCCGGGCCAAACCCCCAAACAGAACAAAAATATTGATTGCCACAGTGAAAGTGAGCTCTGTTCGTATGCTTCATCCTGGAGGCCACCTCCAAGCATCACATACATACAATACAAACAGTATATGCATTTGCATCTTGGACCTTCTCCCTTTCTTCTCCTCTCAAACTCCTTTCTTTCTTTATGGTTAGATAGAAAATAAAATAGTAAATAGTCTAACAGTACATGACCTACTAAATTTCTCTGAGTCCCAAATTCAAGTTTCAAAGGATACACATATATTAGGAGGAAAAATAATGAATCCCGAGCCGGATTAGTCAATACTCACATACTTGATAATAGGATCTAGAAAAGGCATGGGATGCCGGATGATAATATCAAAGAAGATTAAAAAAAATAGTGCAAATATAATATTTCATAAAATATTATTATATCATAATATTATTAAAATATAATTAAATAAATTTAAATTATTAAACTTTAATTTGGACAATTTATATTCATGAATCATGATAAGAAAAAAAAATTAATGGGTTAATATAATTTTCAATATCTCAATTTTATTTGATCTCATTTCCTCAAGTTTCAAATAATAAGTTTTATTTCTCAAGTTTTTTTTTCATTTAAATCATTAATCTTTATAATTAAAAAAAAACTATTTTGGCTATCAGGGACCAGAACCTGTGATTTGAATTTAAGAACCTAAAACCAAAATTCATGCAAACTTGAAAGGCCAAATGTTATATTAATCTAAAGTTAATTTATAGTATTAGCCAAAAACTTTCTATTCTGTCTTCCCCGGAAGTTGGAATAGAGCAACGATCCAATGTGAATTAAATATTAAACATGACAACTAGAATGGAATGGAGATGAAATAATTAGATGAGGAATTGTGTTGTTGTGGTATTGTATTTTAATATTTGATTGAGAATTGCCTCGACAGTCCTCATATTGGTACTTTTTAAGTCAATCAGGAGTTTTTGTTTTGCCAGAGTCAAGAGTAAATTTTTTTTCTTAATCATGCTCGCTCAATCAATTTTTGTTTTGGCCTGACGTTCAATCAAAATGTAATAAACCAAAAATTATATTGACTGAAAAATGACCCCTAAGAGTTTCGGTCAACATGAAAAAGAAATGAAAGAGAAGTGAAACAGAAAATTAAAAAGAAAAATTGATAGGCCCCACCAAGAAGGTTCAGAAGCATCTGTACATGCTCTTTGTGTAAATATTTTTCCCACGTTCTGTGAAGTTTTAATAAAATGGTCTCAGGCCCGTATTATTTGAAAAACAAATGGAAAAGGCAACTACCAGTCAAAGGTAAACTCCAAAGATAGCTAATTTTGCAATATCTCGAGTACATCATCAGGACTATTTCCTTTTAACACTAAAATTTTAACCAATCCAGGGACGAGGACCTGATCTTCCTGGCTTCTTCAGGTTACGACTCTTTCTTTTCAGTTTGTTTCTTTCTTCTTTTCTCATTTCTATCTTCCTCCTCTGTTAACTCTTTTTTCTTCCAAAATCGCGGCTTCTGCCTTCTCTCTTTCTCCAGATCAGAGTTCAAATTTGTCTTTCATCTTAGGCTTTCAGAGTCCTCCATTGACGACCCACACCGGGCAGCACCTCAAGCCTTCATCTGCAAAGTTTTTTTGTTCTTGAAGGGAAAGAGTGATGGAATCTGTTGGGATTTTTTATCTTCTGTCTTTTCTCTTCTTCATTAGTCCTTTCACTGGTTGCTTCAACCGTTTTACACTTGACCCACCCAGTTGTGTTCTTGGTTTTGGGTTTTGATTGTGTTTAGGTGAACATATAGACAGAGCAAGTTGATTGCACAATGGAACCGACAGATATACTGGTAACAAGCAAGAAAATAGCATGGACTATTGGAAACTTCAGTTCACTGAAGACCAATGCCCCACATTATTCTGATCCTTTCACCGCTGGCCATTGTTCTTGGTACTTATCAACGTCTATTTTTAATATTTCCAATTAAAGCTCTTCTTTATCATACTACATTACCATTCCCCACCCGTTTCGTTTCCTCTAGTATTCATATGTGTATATATATATATATATATCTGTTCAGTTCCATATGACGATTCCATATCTATATATTCGGTAGAAAATAGTTTTTTTTTTTGTTTTGAAAATCATGTAAATTCGTCGATGGCTAAACTAATAGGAAAAAAATTGCATAAATGGGCAGAGAACGAGATACATGAATTTTTAGCATATTAATATAATTTTCTTTTGTGGTGATTGTTGCAGGAAGGTTGCAATCTACCGAGGACTGGAAGACGAGAAGTATCTTGGTATATTTTTGTGTGTAGCAGATACTAGTACTCTGCCTCAAGGTTGGAGCATAGATGCACACCTCACCATCATGGTGATCAATCAAATTTCCAGCCAAAAATCTTATGCAAAAGGTATATCATTCCATGCGCACGTCTTCATTTTTTATTTCTTTGATTAAAATTGCTTTTGCTCTGCTGGTGTCATTTTAAGGTATTTTCCCCCCTTGCTTAACTTAATGGGCTGTTACTTCCTCAAACGGCTGATTTTCTCCTCAACTCATTGATAGAGTGCATAAACTATTAGATTACCAAGGCCAAAAAAATGTGAATTGAAATTTTAGATTGGTATGGGACTGACCAATGTTACAGCGGTCTTTCAATGATGTTCCTTTGTTTCTGGCTAATGGAATGCAGGTTTGAGACATAAGTTCCGTGCAAGCGAACGCGTTAGGGGTTTTCGATCTTTCATGGATTTGACAGAGCTTCAAGACCCATCCAGCGGCTATATTCTGAATGATTATTTGACAGTTGAAGTTGAATTTTTGGAACTTAAGTCCGAAAGTGTTCAGCCAAGTCTCCTCGCAAATCCGACGGATGATGAGGCCCTTAGTGTTGATTTTAAGGATCTGGCGCAAATTGAGAGGCCTTGGTGCCATTCTTAGAATAAGTTTGTTCGTGGTATCCTTCATTAATGGATTGTAAGAAGAGAAGTCGTCGCCGCTTTACAGAGTGGGCATTTACTGCACTGGGGCGAGTTCTACATTTTCTAAAAAACCACAAGTGGAAAGATATGAATGAGGGAGCCCATGAACAACTTCAAACTTTGTGGGATGAACTTGAGATGAGCATATTGGATTTGAGTTGGCTGGAACCTCATGTTAAATCTGCTTTGAATATGAAACAATGTCTGGAGAAGGCAACAAAGGTGAAACGACTAAAACAAGAGTTGCTGATCTTGGAAAGGGAAATTAGCACAATGAAAGAAAATCTTGCTAAAACAGAGCAAGCTTTTGAAATGACAAGGACAATTTTAGTCAAAGAACAATTAGGCTTCGGCTTTCTGGAGAAGGACTCGAATACTGAAATTGGTTATGGGAAACCCTAACTTTATATATAATATGTCTTATAGCATGACTTTCTAATCCAACAAAAACGGTTCTTTATTCATGGGCCAACCCTTTTTTTTTTTTCCGGAGATATATTCTGACTGACCCATGCAAGTTTTCATGGGACAAACGTTGACAAACATCCTATGAATCAATGAGGGAGTTACTTTAGGTTCATGCGTCTTTGAAAGATCAGGCTCTCTGTGCCTGAAGGCTGTGAGCTTCATCAGTAAGGGAGTTACATTCGTGTAAACCCTCATTCACTCCGTGGTTAACTTTCAAACAAGCTGCTATGGTTTCAATTTAATTCTCCTATCGTAATTATTTGCCGCTTCTTATATTCAAACTTTCCTGTTAAATTTTGTGTTGTGCATCATTCAACGACTTTCAGGTTTCTATAATTCATACAAATATCATAAGGTGATAGTACAATGACGTGAATCAGGTGTCGAAGGACCTGGGACTATCGAAAAATTTAGAACATTGAACCCCAATCTCCAACAACGTTCTGACGTTTTTCACTATCTGCGGTTGTGTTTGGCAAAATTATTTATTAGGACTTGAGAAAGAAAATTATCCAATAAGGCACGTGAGTTTTTCTCTATCTTCTGGGCATGCAAGTCATTAACTGAAGAAATTATGCTCTGCATTGGGAGCTTGAGATCCTCCAGCATGATAACACTGTACTAGTCTCTAGTGGTCAACTGCTCATTTATGCTTTCCGTGTTTAGTTTCCTTGTATCCTTCTTCATTATATTTTTTTGGTGCGGCTTTCTCCAAAATATTTTATATTATCAAACATAAATTTACCCAAAAAAAACGTCATGTGAAAAAAAGTTATGATCATAATAATAAAATATTGTTGACAAAAATAAATTTTAATCAGTAAAAAGTTTCTTTAAATTGCTTTAAAAAATGAGATGTCGGAATTTTTGAAAAGAAATGGTATTTTTTTATTTTGTTATCATTATGACAGATCTTTTCTTAAAAATATAAAATTTTAATTCAGTTAATTTATAATTTTAAAAAAACCACGGATGATGAATGGTGAATAATGAATATTGAAGTCAGCAATTATTGTAGAAGTTGTAATGAAAAACGCGGAGGCTCGAAGCTCGATATTTGACTGTGATCTGCCTTTGGACTCCCGGGGTGCGTGTCTTTTTCAGGGGCATATTTCTTCATATCTCAAGAGTCAAGACGACTTCCTCTCCTGTCTGTTGGATGAAACTCCTTGTGCATTATCTTGCCTGCATCAGTGCTATTTCCCTTTAACTCCAGTTTCAGCGACCTTCAAGCTCTGATCTTTTTGGCTTCATCAGGTTGATGCGGCTTCTTTTCAGTTTATTTGCATTTTGCATCTTTCTTTATTTCTCTCTGTTTTTTGTTTTTCATTTAAATTTCCATCTTCCTCTTCTTTTAACTCTTCTCTTCTTTTTTCGAAAATGGTGGCTTCCGCCTTCTCTTTCTCTGAGTTCAAGTTTCATTTTCTTTTTTTGCCCTTTACGCTTTCAGAGTCCCTCGATTGACGAACCACACCGTGCAGGACCTCAAGCCTTGACCTTTCCCGCTAGTGAGTATATGGAGTGTTTTTCGTCGAATTTTCTGCACATTTTATTGTTATTGAGAAGAAAAAAAAGATGGATTTGTTGGGATTTTTTTATCTTCTGTCCCTTTTCTTCTACATCTTCTCTGTTTTTCACATATTGAGGAGTTACTGTACATACTGTCTGGAAGCGCCCGGTCTTCCAAAATCGGTGCCGGATTCCAGATTCAAAGCAGCTATTTTCCGGCTCAATCCGAGTCGTCCCCAAGTCTGGCCGGCCGGGCCGTCTGTTCCGGCTAGGCTTTTAGAACACTGCTCCTTTCGCTAGTTGGTTCATCCGTTGCGTTGTTGCTTTTCGGTTTGTGTTTAGGTAAACAAGTAGACATAGCGAGGTGGTTGTCCGCTGAAGAATCAGGACAGGAGGATGTAACATGCAAACGAAAATGGCATGGGCTATTAGAAACTTTGGTACATGCGTTTTCTTCATGTTGATTTTAAAATGCACAGACATCATCGGTTGTTAACCACCATTTATGTAGGGTATTTTTCATAGCCAATCTTTTCTTCAGGTATAGACCAGAATTCGAAAGCATGCATGTCTCTCGACCCTAGGAACATTCTGACTCACAAGCGAGTTTCAATCAGACAACCTTTGACGGGCATCATATGAATCAAGTATTCAACTGTTTCAAAACCTTCACCTTCTTTGCTAGTGAGTACTTGAAGTGTTTTCCTCCAAATGTCTGCAAAGTTTTTTTGTTCTTGAAGGGAAAGAGTGATGGAATCTGTTGGGATTTTTTATCTTCTGTCTTTTCTCTTCTTCATTAGTCCTTTCACTGGTTGCTTCAACCGTTTTACACTTGACCCACCCAGTTGTGTTCTTGGTTTTGGGTTTTGATTGTGTTTAGGTGAACATATAGACAGAGCAAGTTGATTGCACAATGGAACCGACAGATATACTGGTAACAAGCAAGAAAATAGCATGGACTATTGGAAATTTCAGTTCACTGAAGACCAATGCCCCACATTATTCTGATCCTTTCACCGCTGGCCATTGTTCTTGGTACTTATCAACGTCTATTTTTAATATTTCCAATTAAAGCTCTTCTTTATCATACTACATTACCATTCCCCACCCGTTTCGTTTCCTCTAGTATTCATATGTGTATATATATATATATATCTGTTCAGTTCCATATGACGATTCCATATCTATATATTCGGTAGAAAATAGTTTTTTTTTTTTTTTTAAATCATGTAAATTCGTCGATGGCTAAACTAGTAGGAAAAAAATTGCATAAATGGGCAGAGAACGAGATACATGAATATTTAGCATATTAATATAATTTTCTTTTGTGGTGATTGTTGCAGGAAGGTTGCAATCTACCGAGGACTGGAAGACGAGAAGTATCTTGGTATATTTTTGTGTGTAGCAGATACTAGTACTCTGCCTCAAGGTTGGAGCATAGATGCATACCTCACCATCATGGTGATCAATCAAATTTCCAGCCAAAAATCTTATGCAAAAGGTATATCATTCCATGCGCACGTCTTCATTTTTTATTTCTTTGACTAAAATTGCTTTCCCTCTGCTGGTGTCATTTTAAGGTATTTCCCCCCCCCCCTTGCTTAACTTAATGGGCTAGTTCTTCCCTAAACAGCTGATTTCTCCTCAACTCATTGATCGAGTGCATAAACTATTAGATTACCAACGCCAAAAAAAATGTGAATTGAAATTCTAAATTGGTATGGGACAGACCCATCTTACAGCAGTCTTTCAATGATGTTCCTTTGTTTCTGGCGAATGGAATGCAGGTTTGAGGCATAAGTTCCGTGCACACGAACACGTTAGGGGTTTTCGATCTTTCATGGATTTGACAGAGCTTCAAGACCCATCCAGCGGCTATATTCTGAATGATTATTTGACAGTTGAAGTTGAATTTTTGGAACTTAAGTCCGAAAGTGTTCAGCCAAGTCCCCTTGCAAATCCGACGGATGATGAGGCCCTTAGTGTTGATTTTAAGGATCTGGGGCAAATTGAGAGGCCTTGGTGCCATTCTTAGAAGAAGTTTGTTCGTGGTATCCTTCATTAATGGATTGTAAGAAGAGAAGAAGTCGTCGCTTTACAGAGTGGGCATTTACTGCATTGGGGCGAGTTCTACATTTTCTAAAAAACCACAAGTGGAAAGATATGAATGAAGAAGCCTGCGAACAACTTCAAACTTTGTGGGATGAACTTGAGATGAGCAGATTGGATTTGAGTTGGCTGGAACCTCATGTTAAATCTGCTTTGAATATGAAACAATATCTGGAGAAGGCAACAAAGGTGAAACAGCTAAAACAAGACTTGCTGATCTTGGAAAGGGAAATTAACGCAATGAAAGAAAATCTTGCTGAAACAGAGCAAGCCTTTGAAATGACAAGGGCAAATTTAATCAAAGAACAATTAGGCTTCGGCTTTCAGGAGAAAGACTTGAATACTGAAATTGGTTATGGGAAACCCGAGCTCTATATATAATGTGTATTATAGCATGACTTTCTAATCCAACAAAAACGGGTCTTTATTCATGGGCCAACCCTTTTTTTTTTGCAGACATATATTCTGATCTGACTGACCCATGCAAGTTTCCATGGGACAAACTTTGACAGACATCCTATGAATCAATGAGGGAGGTACTTTCGTATAAAGGTTCATGCGTCTTTGAAAGATCAGGCTTTCTGTGCCTGAAGGCTGTGAGCTTCATCAATAAGGAAGTTACATTTGTGTAAATCCTCATTCACTGTGGTTAACTTTCAAACAAGCTAGCTGTTATGGTTTCAATTTAATTTTCCTATCGTAATTATTTGCTGCTTCTTATGTTCAAACTTTCCAGTTAAATTTTGTGTTGTGCATCATTCAACGACTTTCAGGTTTTTATAATTCATACAAATATCATAAGGTGATAGTACGATGAAGTGAATCAAGGGTGGAAGGACCTGGGGCCATCGAAAAATTTAAAACATTGAACGCCAATCTCCAACACCGTTCTGACGTTTTTCACTATCTGCGGTTGTGTTTGGTAAAATCATTTGTTAGGAGTTGAGAAAAAAAAATCATCAAATAAGGCACGTGAGTTTTTCTCTATCTTCTGGGCATGCAAGTCATTAACTGAAGAAATTATACTCTGCATTGGGAGTTCGAGATCCTCCAGAAAGACAACATTGTATTAGGGGGTGTTTGGGAAACCCAAAATCATGGTTTCAGAAGTACTTTTCCGCAAAACGAGACAATCTCCTCCACATATTTACTTCGTAATCCGTAAAAGCACTTCTAAAACCATGGTTTGGTTTTTATCCAAACACCCCCCTAGTCTCCAGTGCTCAACTGCTCATTTATGCTTTCTATGTTTAGTTTCCTTGTATCCTTCTTCATTATATTTTTTTGGTGCGGCTTTGTCCAAAATATTTTTATATTATCAAACATAAATCTACTCAAAAAAAAAAGTCATGTGAAAAAAAGTTATGATCATAATAATAAAATATTGTTGAGAAAATAAATTTTAATTAGTAAAAAGTTTCTTTTAAATTCTTTAAAAAATGAGATGTCGGAATTTTTTATAAGAAAGGGTATTTTTTTTTTATTTTGTTATCATTATGACAGACCTTTTCTTATAATAATGAATAATGAATATTGAATAGTCAACAATTATTGGAGAGGTTGTAATGAAAAACGCGGAGGCTCGAAGGATATTTGACTATGATCTGCCTTTGGACTCCCAGCGTGCGGATCCTTTTCAGGGGCATATTTCTTCATATCTCAAGAGTCAAGACGACTTTCTCTCTTGTCTGTTGGATGAGACTCCTCATGCAATATCTTGCCTCCATCAGTGCTATTCCGCTTTAACTCCAGTTTCAGCGACCTTCAAGCTCTGATCTTTTTGGCTTCATCAGGTTGATGCGGATTCTTTTCAGTTTATTTGCATCTTACTTTATTTCTCTCTCTGTTTTTTTTTTCAATTTAAATTTCCATCTTCCTCTTCTTTTAACCCTTCTCTTCTTTTTTTTGAAAATGGTAGCTTCCGCCTTGTCTTTCTCTGAGTTCAAGTTTCATTTTTTTCCCTTTACGCTTTCAGAGTCCCTCGATTGACGAACCACACCGTGCAGGACCTCAAGCCTTGACCTTTCCCGCTAGTGAGTATATGGAGTGTTTTTCTTCGAATTTCCTCACATTTTATTGTTACTGAGAAGGAAAAAAAAAGATGGATTTGTTGGGATTTTTTTATCTTCTGTCCCTTTTCTTCTACATCTTCTCTGTTTTCACATATCGAGGAGCTACTGTACATACTATCTGGAAGCAGCCCGGTCTTCCAAAATCGGTGCCGGATTCCAGAGTCAAAGCGGCTATTTTCCGGCTCAATCCGAGTCGTCCCCAACTCTGGCCGGCCGGGCTGTCTGTTCCGGCTAGGCTTTTAGAACACTGCTCCTTTCGCTAGTTGGTTCATCCGTTGCGTTGTTGCTTTTCGGTTTGTGTTTAGGTAAACAAGTAGACATAGCGAGGTGGTTGTCCGATGAAGAATCAGGACAGGAGGATGTAACATGCAAAAGAAAATGGCATGGGCTATTACAAACTTTGGTACATGTGTTTTCTTCATGTTGATTTTAAAATGCACAGACATCATCGGTTGTTAACCCCCATTTATGTAGGGTATTTTCCATAGCCAGTCTTTTCTTCAGGTGTAGACCGGAATACGAAAGCATGCATGTCTCTCGACTCTAGGAACATTCTGACTCAAACGATTTCAATCAGACACCCTTTGACCAGCATCATATGAATCAAGGATTCAACTGTTTCAAAAGGCTTCCCATCCATAGATTTTGTCCTCCTCGCTAAGGCTATGCTGTTTGATGCAATATTTCTTGTTGCCAAAGTGGTATCATCTAGGATAACATTGGAGAAGCTTACAAAATTTCAAAGTAAAATTAAAAGAAAGTGTATACATATATGACGGGTATAGCCGAATATTGGGATATGCAAGGCAGTAAAGAACTTTGCGAATGGTGAAAGAATTACCTAATGCCTACTCTGCATTTGGAATTTCTGATCCTAGAGAATAGTAACAGTCAGTTTTATTTCCTCTATTCAGTACATTCCTTCATGCTTTTGTTTTTTCTATTTCCAATTCCCCTTGATGCGTCTTTGTATTTTACTTTTCTTGCTACAATTAATTAATGTCTAGAAAGACAGGCTTTCTATGAGCTTCATCAATAAGGTAGTCATATGTTCGTATAATCCAACATTCACTTTGTGGTCTACCTTTCAAATAATTTGCTATGGTTTCACTTCAATTTTACTTCACTTTCGGCTAGTTCTCGTACTCGAAGTTTCAAGTTTTTGTCTTGTGGGGTTTACGGCTTTCAGGTTTTTATAAAACATGGAGATATCGCAAGGTGATAGCACGATGAAGAAGCAGGAACTGAAGGATATAACCTATAAGAAAGTAGCATGGACGATCAAAAACTTTAGCACATTGAAGACCAATCAAGCGCGCCATTCTGAGGTTTTCAATATCGGTGGATGTGCTTGGTATTAGTGAACATCTATCATATACACATGTCCTTCATCCCTCATTTTCATGAAAATCTCTTATCTTTTATTTTATGAATAAAATTCCTTGTTTCTCATATATGTATGTTTTAATGTAATCGCTCTGTTTTTTTTTTTCTGGACGGGAGAATGGTTGCAGGAAAATTGCATTCTATAAAGGAACAAAGAAAAACGATGGGAAGAATTTGGCTATATATTTGAAAGCAGCTGATGTTTCGAGTTTGCATCAAGGTTGGAGTATACATGCAATCTACAGGTTCACGGTGGTCAATCAAGCTTCCACTAAAAAATCTGTTAAAAGAGGTATCATTTCATGCTACTTCATTGTGTTTTCTTCTAAAAGCTGCTTTTGTTTTGGCGGTGGATGCTGATTTTCTCCTGCAACCTAAAGAGAAAGTAAATAAAATATTAAACTGTACTGTGAAGGCCTAACAACCTGATTGAAAGTATATTATAATTTTGTATTGGAATGGGATGGGAATCTTATGGTAGTCTTCCACTGATGTTCCTCTGTTTTTGAGGGAATTGAATGCAGGCTCAAACAGCAAGTTCACTGCGAATGAATGTGACTGGGGTTATCCATCTTTTATGGAATTGGCTAAGCTTCAGAACCCTTCTAACGGCTATATTTTGAATGATACATGTATTGTTGAACTTGAATTTTCTGAAGTAATCTCTGAAGGCACTGAAATTAAGAAAGCATTGGTCCCAAAGAATGATGATGCCACTGAGTTCAAGGATTTGGGACAAATAGAGAAAGCGATGGTTCCACTGCTAGAGGAGGCTTGTTTGTGTCATCCCTCATTGATGGACTGTAAGAATAAGAGGAGTCGCAAGTTTACAGAGTGGGTATTCACCAGCTTGGGTCGAGTTCTGCAATTTCTAGAGAACAAGAAATGGAAAGATATGAACGAGGAAGCCTGTGAGCAGCTTCAACAATTATGGGATGAACTTGAGATTAGTAGATTAGATTTGAGTTGGTTGGAACCTCAAGTTAAATCTGCTTTAAGTATGAAGGGATATCTTGAGAAGGCAACAAAGGTGAAAAGGTTAAAACAAGAATTGGTGGTTCTGGAAACAGAAATGAACAAGATGAAAGAAAATCTTCTGGTTCTGGAGACAGAGATGATCAAGGTGAAAGAAAATATTGCTAACACGGAGCAAAGTGTTGAGATGACAAGAAAAGATTTAATCAAAGCAGAAGAAGGCTTTGAAGAGAAAGATTTGGATTTAGATACTGAAATTGTATGTAGTAAACTCTAGTCCTGCACATGGGTGTGACGGAACAAGTGATGAATTATGCAATGTTATTGTGTTAATGTATATTACTTTATCAATGTTTGTGATTAGATTACGTTCCTTTGTATATGAGGCATATAATGAATGAATCACATACATATCAACACAATACTACCATTATGCCACGTTTATAGGGAAAATAATTGTTATCAAATAATACTTCCGGTCTTAATTATATTATAAGACTTTATTTGTAATTTACAAATAAGGTAGACCTTATTTGAGTAAAAAAGAACATTACATACAAATATAATATTATATGTTTAAAACATATTTATACTGTTATGATTGCAATGATGAATCAGGCTGGAGGATATGAACAATGAGGCGTCATAATTTTTGAAAACCAATGGTTGAGGAAGAGGAAGAACTAATGTATAAATAAAACTCCGAATTGGACGTCCCATTAAAAATGTTAATAGTTTAATATATTCATAATTCAATCGGTCAGAGTAACACTTGAATGGGTGATATAATAATTATATATATATATATGAATTTAAAGTCGCAAATAAGATGAAATATCTGGCCAACATATCTCATCTCGGTATTGACGTGCACAACCTGAAAATAAAGATATGTAGCTGAATGCTAACAAAAGGCGGTTGGGGAGCTCTTGTTGGGCAAAGCAGGCAGCTAAAAAAAATATCAAGTTTCACTGTGACCAATGATCATCCTATAAGACCTATTAAAAAAATGAAAATGTGCAAATTGAAGCAACCCGTTTCTTGGCTTCTTTCTTCTTTTCTGATTTCTATGCTCTTTTACTTTTAACACCTTTCTTTTTTCTTCGAATAATATCTTTTGGTAGCAATCATGCACGACTCCCATTTAAAAAAAAAAAAAAGGTTGATGAGTTGCGAAACGTTGGTTCACGATATTCAACAAGGTGCTTTGGACCAATGGCGATCCCGCAAAAATGAAAATCGCAATATTGAGTGTTTATCAGAAGACAACACAATCTATTAAGAATCATAATTTGACTTGTATCCTTTAAAGGAGGGTTCAAAAATCAACAGGCATAAGTATGAAGTACTGCCTCTGAACAGAAAAGAGATGAATTAGGTTCCATGTCACTTTCGAAGTTAGGAATAACAAATTCACTTAAATCAAAATATTGTTTAAAATTAGTCAAAAATAATAAGTACGTAACACATAACATCTTTTTTTAAAATGTATATATGCACACATATACACACACAGTTATTTGATAAAATCAAGTAATAACATCACACGTTTCATTTAATTGAAAAAGGACTGAGGAATTACACTAAGGCACTGTTCCTCTTATTTCATGAATGCACTAGTCATGTGATTTAGTTTTGTACCTTTTTTTTTTCCAAGACATACATATCCTTCTATTTGATACATTGTCGGCTGTTAAGAGTGTGTATGGATTAGCAATAACAAAACTAATTTTTATTTTGTCTTATTTTTACAAAAAGTCAGGTAGCTTAAAAGACAGTTAGTGTAATGTAATTTATATTTGGGTTAGTTTTTTTAATAAAAAGTTAGTTTGCTGAATTGAAACATATTGGGATGAGTAATAAAAAAAATAATTCTACATGTAAAATGACTGAAAAAACTGTGGATTTTATGACATATATCTCACATCTCATTTATATAGAATTTGATAAATTTAAGAAACATAATAAATAAAAATAAAAATTATAAAAATTAAAAGATTTAATACATCATTAAAAAAAGAACAATATTCACATCAGATTTCTTATATCTACCATGTGCTTTATTTTTAAAATATTTCCATGTAATAGTATTTAATTATAAACTCATAAAAAAATAGAACACATGACTATGTGTGATTGGAGAACTTAACATAACAAATATAAGTAATTTGACCCAGATATTTTCCTTAAAAAATTGTAAGTATTAAAAAAATTATTACTAGTAAGGAAAAAAAAATCAAATTTTTGGGTCAATGTATGAACCACGTAAATACCATTATCTTTCTTTTCATCCTCATTTGTTCCTTTCTCCACCGTACAGACTCAAAAAGCTCAAATTTTTAGCTTTGGCGGTACCTTTTTTCCCCCCTCCCAAAAGCTCATTAGAGAAAAAGTCAGCCTAAACAAGTATATTCTTCTGGTTTTGTTTACAAGGTAAAAAAGTATTTTTTATCTTATTTATAAGATATTGAGAAAAAAATTTTCATGATGTACAATTTTATCCCTTGTTTATTATTGTGTTGATTTTATTTACATAATATATAATATATATTAAATGGGGATAAAATTAAAAAGTTATTAAATTTTAAATGAGAGTTCATAAAGTTTAAAGTTTTTATTAATTTATGTCAAGCATGCTAAAAACATCTTATAAATAAAACCAGAAGAGTAAATGTTAAAACCACTCAGCAAGTTACTTTTCATACTGCCCAAGACACGTTTGTTGGTTTTAATGCCAATACAAACACAAGCTAAATATAAATACATTTTCCAATAAAAATTTATCATCAAATTATAAGGAACAAACCCCTTTTTTTTTTTTTTGACCAGCAGGAACAAACCCCTTCTAATTAAACATTTTCAAACATTTCTCATCAAATGATTTTAAGTATCTAAATCAAATCTTATCATAATATAATATAATTTAAATCTAAACTATGGATGATAGATGATGTAGCTAATATTGATATTTAATTTTATCAAATTAAATAACTCTGAGAAAACCTAATTAATCTAATGAATACTGCTAATATCTTTATTTACATAATTATAATGATTTTGAATATCGAGAGTTACCGAATCACCGTTTATCTAGAATAATAATATGAAATTAACATTATTTTGCGGATGATTTTTATGAGTCTTTCTCGGTTCTCCCAAGAAAAACTTGGGAGACGAGCACATTCCTCCGGAGCAATAATCGAGTGCGCTAACGCTCACAAAGAGTACACATGCAGCCCGGCTGCCAACCCTCCACGTGTACATAAACTTACGTTCTCCGCTCACCAGTGAAACACCGAAACGAATCGGTAATTTCGTGGATCCTGCCGTGTGATATAACATCCCCCTCCACCTCGGGGGAGGGGGTTGGGGGTTTTGTCTTCCTTCGAAAGGAAACCGATTACCCTTGCAATTGCAATATCTGTTAGGCTGCGAATTGAACTTTTCTCTCTCTTCCGCTAATTGGCAATTTCTCCGAGTCTCACACTTGACTCGATCACTATAATTCCCTCGCCTCCACCCTTCTGTCCCACGCGCTTCGATATTGTTTTCTTTCTTGGGAGAGTGAACGTCTCTTTCTTTCTCCGTACTCGCTCTTCGGGCTCTCGTGTGTGTGGGTTTTTATCGATTGCTCATGGATCTTGAGATGGGTGACGGCGTCCCTGAAAATCCTGTAAAATCAGGGACGGCGAAGAGACGCAAACAAGAAGAGGTACTCTTTTCGAAATTATTTCATGCCAAGCTTGGGTTTTAAGCGTTTTTGTCTGTATTTGGGTCAAATTATATTTTCCCTCACTGGGTGTACTCAAGTATGCCCTTCAGCCGACACATTATTGGTCAATTTCGATCATTTTCCGGTTTTGGCTTTGGTTCGCTTGCATTCAATTTAAGCGTTCATTGGTGATCGTTTATACAGCGTAGAGTGTGCGCATGCGCTTTATTTTTTAATTTAAAAATTGGGTTGGAGTTTGTTGTTCACTTACTGTTGATGTTCCCCCCTTTTTATATGTAGTTTCTTTTCTTCTTCACTAATAGATTGATTTGGGTTAATTGGGAGCCAATCTAGATTTCTCCTTGCTGCCATGTATAATGTTACTGCTGTCAAGTTTCTGTGAGCAAGAACAACGTTAACGGCTTTTCCGAACGTTGTCAGGGGATGCGTCCTTCCCTGCCTGTGTGGGTTTTGTTGGTTTGGTCTTTTAATGCTTTGTCTTAGATTTTTGAAAAAGAGAATAAACTGCTGGAATCAAGTGGTGCCCTACACTTTCCTCTCCTGTCCCAGGCTTCCCTTTCTCTTTGATAAAAAGGATTAGCAAATAGCTGATTTGAAAAGATGTTGGTTCGTGCGATCAATTTTGTGCAAGCTATTGCCTTTTTCTGGTGAAGATTCAACGAGACTGGGCAGTCAATTGAAGTATTAAGTCAGCTTAGTTCTAGATTTGATTATGTGGTGAATCTTTAGTTTCCTTGTATATTAGTAGGACGAATGTTAATTTGCGCTTCAAGGTAATAAAAGTGCTTTACAAAAGTGTCAAGTGGCTAAATCATCATGATATGGCAATACGATGGTTTAGGAATAGTAAAGTGTTTGAGCAATGCAAGCTTATTTGGAACGTTACAAGTGACCAATGCATTATTGCTGCGCTGGGTCTCATGCACCAGGCCGTTGCTCAGCTGTACATGTAAACTTCACAACTCTGCTAGTCGGTGTGGATTAGGAATTTCTTGCAAGAGAAATTATTAATACTTTTTTCCGTGCATGGTTATCTGTTTACAGGGGAGGGCTTATGATTTTCATTTAATCGAGGGGAACAAATGAACAATAATAGAAATCAGTTTCAGGAGTGGAAATATCAAGCTATACGATGTTATTTTACGTGATGAATTTTGATGAATCTATCTATTTTCTTAACATGATTTTCTGACTTTATAAAGGTTTTTAATTTTGATCTTTTCTTTTCATAGGATGCTTCTACAAGTGATCACGGAAATTCCGTGACTGTGGGAGAATCATCAGGAAGTGGTGATGTCTCCAAGAGTTCCATGTCTTCAAATAATGCTAATAGTCCCAATTCTGATTTTTCATATCAAGATGAAAATGATGAAATGAATGATGATGATGATGATGTGGATGGTGTGGATGAGGATGACTATGACTTTTATGACAACGATGATTTTATATATGAAGATGACTACACGAGTATGCAGGATCAGTTTGACCACGTGGATTTACCTTCTGGGGTAGAGGCACCACTGCCATGGTTGAAGGATTTTGATATAAATGTATCCAAGCAGGACGTTACTTTGGGCCATGCAGAGTCCAGTTCCAAGGGTAAAGGAAAAGAAACTGAAGATGCCGTCATCCAAGAGTCCCAGCAATTTAAGCAATTTGACGTTATTGAGTCTTTTCAGGATCACTTCTATGATAAACAGGGCTCTTCAGAGCAGCAGGTAGCATATATTAGAAACTTGTTGAAAATTCAACCCCTGTTGACTAATGGCTTCACTCATTTGATTAAATTGAATCTTGCTCTGCTGACAGCGATCAAAGAATTGGGCAAAAAAAATCCAGGAGGAGTGGAAAATTTTGGAGGAAAACTTGCCAGGTGAGTTTTCACTTCTTTTTCTTTTTTTTTCTTTTTTCCTTCTTATTTTTTGAAGGATGCCCATGCCTTGTTATTATAACTATGGATCCTAATAATTTTTCAGGTTTTTGTTTCCTTTCATTGTTCCTGTTTTGCTTGTTGAGGATACAATAAACTCGTATAATCATCACGCAATGTCATTTGTATCTTTCTTACCGTTGCTATTAGTTTGCTTTGTGATGAAATTCAACCTTGTACAGAAATTGGGTTTGATCCTTTGACGTTTAATCATCATTGATTTTGTCTCTATCTCACAAACTTGTATTTACAGAAACAATTTTTGTGCGAGTTTGTGAATCAAGGATGGAGCTTCTAAGGGCTGTCATTATTGGACCTTCTGGCACTCCATACCATGATGGGCTTTTCTTTTTTGATTGCCTCTTCCCTTCATCTTATCCTGCAGGTCCACCAGTAAGTATTACGTATATTCCCCTTGTATTGAAATGTCTTGTGCTGTGGATGACAGAAGTTGGACTTGAACTCTTGCAGAAGGTGCACTACCACTCAGGTGGCCTAAGGATAAATCCAAATTTATATCAATGTGGAAAAGTCTGCCTTAGTCTTTTGGGCACTTGGCATGGCAAGGGTACTGAAAACTGGGTTCCAGAGAAATCAACTATGCTTCAAGTTCTGGTTTCTATACAAGCTCTGATTTTAAATGAGAAGCCCTTCTTTAATGAGCCCGGCTACTCATCAACCTTTGTTGGTTCAGTGGGGGAGAGAAAATCCAAGGAGTACAATGAGAATACATTCATCTTGTCTTTGAAGACAATGATGTATATGCTGCGAAAACCGCCAAAGGTTTGTTGGCTACAATGATTCGTTAGCTATCCTCTCTATATTCTTCAAACTATAAGGATAGCGTATATAGCATGTGATTATGCTGATGTGGCAGGAACTTGAATTAGTCTATGAGTCATAATCTCAATTTTGTTCTCTCCTGTGTTCTGCAGCACTTCGAGGAGTTGGTTGTTGGGCACTTTCGAAACCGAGCTGTTAACATACTGACGGCATGTAAGTCATATGTGGAGGGCAACGCAGTTGGCTCGGTTGTACATAATTTTGATCCGAGTATAAAAGGTTCGACAGACGATAACAAAAGTGAATTCCAGTCAGCAGTGAGTAGGATGATGAACACACTTATTGCATTTTTCACTAAAAATGGCTCTACAGACTGTGAAGAGTTCCGAATTCATGAGATTTATGATTCCACAGCTCAGGTTCCGACAAATCTAGATTCTCTAACCAAGAAATGATTCTTGTTAGTGTTAGTAACTCTAATTAAAGGAATTGACATGTTAGCATAGTTTCTGAAAATATCCTTCGGTTTTTGAAGGATGGTTTCTGGATATTTTCTTTTTGTAAAGATCTGACAGTTTACTATCTTGCCAAACAAGAGTAAATTTACATCAATGATTCTAGTTGCATTTAGATTTGCCAATTTTATGGGGTGTTTAGGTTATACTACCTTGAGGAATTACGTCAAGATCTTTTTAGATCCCCTTATTCGAAGTATCTATCATAATTGATGTTCCAAAATAGTTGCCCACAAGAATACTGTTCTCTTTAATTAGATAGGCTTCAATGGAATACTTGTGAATAAACTGGCTTGTGTTGCACGGGGCGTATACAATTCGCGAACAATTCCAAGCAGTTCAATTGTATTCGACAATAGAACGTCACAACAAATAAGACTTGCTATGGATCTCGTAATTTATAAAGTTACATGCCCTTTCATAAGTTCCATATGTTTTAAACTCACATTTCGACGTATTGAGAGGTCCTTGATGTTGCAGCTGTTACTTTGTCTTGTTAAAAAGGAGCTTTGGATAGTGATAGGTGATTTGAAAAGGGAAGAACTTTAGGTTAAGTTTTTTATTTTTATCATGTCACGTTCCTTAATGAGACATACTCTTTTGATCTTTAATATAAGATTCATTTAACTAATTTGATTAGATTAAGAAAATTAGGTAAGTTAGTTAATTATAAGAAATGTATGTTTTTCTTAAAATATCATAATCATCTTTCTTAATACCTCTTCTTCATCTTCTACTTGATTATGGTTAAGTGAGTATCTATAAGAGTAATTTAAAGAAAATTAATAAATATGATAAATGGGTCTTATATTAAGGATAGGAGGAGTAGTTATGTAATTATTTTTATTTCATGTAAATTTATAATTAAATACTATTAAATACCAATATCTTAAGAATAAGACACCTAGTCATGTATGATTAATGACTTAACATGACGGATAAGTAATTAGATGTAAGTATTGTCCATTTAAAAATATGTGCAAATATAGTTGAGCTAAACTCTTATACTGTTATATAAATAAATGTAATGCTAATTGAATTAATGCACAAGTACTGTGTTCTATTATGGACATATGCGACCACATTTAGTCTTGCATTTCTTTTCAAAAATGTATTAGGCTTATTAACTGCGTGTATTTAATTGACATTGAGCCATGCAAATCCGCTAAAAATCTATTAGGCTTATTTGCATTATTAACAGGGTCAAGTATATGTTCATTGGAAGGTCGGACAATTGGATAAGGTTTATGATTCATTTTCTTATATATGAAAGCAAGGAGGAGAATAATAATTTAATTTTATACTGTAATTTTTTTACTGACAATATATAATTAATTTGAAATTTTAATCTGCATTCAATTAGCAGTTTTTTTTTTTTTGGGTGTCCATCCTCCCACCTCAAATCCAAATTCATAAGGGTAAAAGTAGAATGGGGAAAACTGAAAATGTATTTGGAAGGTACTTAATGGGAGTTGTTGCTCATGCTAACCACTAAATTATTATTCTTCATGTGACATTTATATTCCAAATTAGCTTTTTGCAGGAAACATAACTTCTGCAAAGTGAGGAGATATCCATCTTTCATATTATGTTACACATGGACCCAAGGTTTCCTCCTAAATGTTGCATCTCCAAACTGTTCTCAGCACGACTTTATCCTTCGTGTTTTATCTGCAGAGTCAAACATGTATCTCTAAGACGGTAACGCAAGAAGATATAAAACAAAATTGGCAACAAAGTCATATATCACCAAATTACTAACCCAAAAATATTTTGCATGAGTCCTTCAAAATATTTTGGAAAGGAAAGCTTCTAACCTAATATTTGTTTATGCGGCCTCTGCATCATCAATAGGGAAATTATCAAAATGCATCTTCTCTAAGAGAAGATGATGGACAACAACGACTGAAAAAGGAGGGTTCAGAAATGCCTACAAATATAAGAAACATCTTTTGAAATCATGGCAGCTCAAAGCTATGGACGATGTAGCATAGCTTTTCTGGGCAATTTGTATATATCAATTACGAGTCCTTGACCACCTACTCGATACACAAGGAAAAGGTTGTAGATGATATATGCACGACACAAGCTTAGATAGGTATTAGAAAGGGGGGAATCGGAATCATGTCCATGCTGCAAGCAAGATTTTGAATGGTAATTTAGGCTAAAATATATTTTTAGTCCTTTAACTTTATACAAGATTTTATTTTAGTTTCTTGATTTTAAAAAGTAAACTTTTAGCCCTTTAACTCTAAAACTGTTAACAAAAAATAATGATATTGAGCTCTTAAATACTTATAAAACATTAGTAAATACTAACATATTAAGTTTAATATTCAAAACAACCATAATTGTTATAAAAAATATCATTTAAGACTAATAATTTTGAAATTAAAGGGCTAAAAGTATACTTTTTAAAGTTAAGAGATCAAAATAAAACTTTACATAAAGTTAAAAGACAAAATGTACACTTTAGCCTTCTTCTTTTTTACAATCTAAATGTGCCAACCAAATATTTAAAAAAGGTCTTTGCATCAGGATTATGGGGAATCCTTATACAATGCATCCAACCAAACAGACATTTAGTTTTTTTTTTTTTATACACAAATTTTAGGAAAGGGGTTGGGTTCACCCACGATCCAAAAGCTGGCACCTAACGCTTGATCCACTAGGGTCTGTCCCTATGGGCACAGGAGAATGACAAGTAAGCCATTTTTTTCTGACCCAATAGGTAGGAATCACTCAATTTCACTGTGCTGTGGTGATACCTCTTCCAGGGCCGCAACTGGAGCCACAACAAAGTGGCACTCCTCAAGATCAAACCCTTTCCTTTTGGTAAGAGAGTTTCAACCCCTTCGCCAGTTGAACCCACGGACTAGGGGTACCAAACAGACATTTAGTACTTATATTCTTTTTTTTTTGGGACTCTAGCAATTCTCCTTTTAATAAAGTCTGTTTTTAATGCTCTTAAAAAAATTGTAGTGAATTATATTTTATGACATATTAATTAGTAGGCATGCTATTTTTTCTCCAACTTTTAGATAATGCTTAAATTTATTATAGAATAGTAAATAGTTAATGATTTAAAAACTAAATGGAAACACTTTTTTGTCAAAAGAAATCCTTAACTTTCAAGAAATTGGTTTTACAAGACATCAGGTGAAATTCTATTTTTCTGGTTGAATATAACCTCATGTATTTTCTTAAAAAGAAATACTCCTCCAACCTTAAATATAATACTCATATTATAGTGTAATTTACATTATAAAATAAGACTTATATTTAGAACTAAAAGAATATATTGATTTTAAAATGATCAGTTAGCTGTAGCCTTTATACGTCTTAATTTGTGTCACGTGAAGAATTTATTTTTTTTCCCACTCTTAGTGCGAGTTTGAAATAGCGACAGCAAGAATTCTGGCCACAAAAAAAAAATGGCAACAACAAGAACATAACGCCTCAAATCAGACCACCTCTGTTTTTTATTTTTAATGTAAAATCTATTTAATTGATTTAGTTAAACTAAGAAAATAAAATAAATTAATTACTTACAATAAATATGACATAGTTTCCTTAAAATAATTAAGATTATATATTAATTTATAAATTAACTAGTTTAGAAAAAATAGATAAATATAAAAAAAAAATGAATTAAAATATTATATTTAAGACTAAATTTAACATTCAATTAGCTGAAAGCATTAAATAAAAATATTTTCTTTATATTCTCTTAATCTCTCTACATTCGAGCAGGTTTGGCTAGCCGAGCCTGAGATCTGGGCAACAACCCTGAATATTATAGTTGGAAAAACCAGGGAAGGAAAATAAATAAATCTAATTTTAAGGAAATGCTTACACTTGACATGTTATGAGTTAATCTACAAATAAATTGTAAAGCACATTTACTTAAATCTTTTTCTACAACCAAATGTTTTAGTCGCTAGTAAAAGAAAACGAACAACTAAATTATTAACAAATCTTTCCCAGCCAAACTCTTCATGGCAGTTTTTTGGCCGAAAACAAAACTCTTCACGGCAATTCTAGAGAGTGTTTGGATAAAACCAAATCATGGTTTCAGAAGTGCTTTTACGGTTTACGAAATAAATATATGAAGGAATTTGTCTCGTTTTACATAAAAGTGCTTCTGAAACCATGGTTTAGAGATTGTCGAACACCCCAAAAGCTGACTTCCACATGTCAAATGAGTCTGAGTCCTTATCGCAGATTCACATGGCCGCTACTTATTGGCTTAGCTTACCTAGATAAGTAAAACTATGAATACCAAGAATATCTAGATATAGGTGCAGCTGCAATATACTTAAACATCTCGAATCTCGCATCAGCATCAAAATCCACATCGGCACCTTCCTAAAGAGAATGATTCTCTCATTCTCACCATACAGACCTGAATGAAAATATCACAGTTAAGAGAAGAAAAGGGTTTAGCAGTGAGCACCAGCAGTGTCATTAGCTCGAGATTCATGACGAAGAATATTTTATTACCTTCATGAATCCCGTGAAACAATCTGACAGCTGAAAGCTGGAGTTCTATATATAGATTAACCCCCAAGTGAAGCAGCAATTATTTTTGCACCCTCCGCACCATTAATGTAAATTCAAAACTAAAAACAGTATTATATTCTCCTGTAGCCGTGATAGGTGCACAACTAGCTATCTAAAATTCCTGTCAGAAAAACTAGGATTTTACCTGGTAGTTGTAAGTATGATTATCTCGCGTTTAGTTTATAATCTTATTAGGATTTTGAACTGATCCATCAGTGCCTTCTCATGTGGAAGTTTTATATATATCCAATCTTAGGCTCAGCAAAAATCCACTTACAGAGAACTCTTTTTTTAAAGCCTTTTGCTCTCTCTCTCTCTCTCTCTCTCTCACTCTCTCACACCCACACGCAAATCCAGTTGACATCTCCCTACACTAAAGTAGGCCTGAACTCTAAGAAAATATCCCTAGTAAGTCAATCAGTTATAGTCATGGTTGTTCCAATAATGGCAGGGATTATAAAAAGAAAAGTGAAGAGCATAAAGGCATTAAAATAACAAAGCAAGTATGCAGCCGCAATACATGAAACAATACAACAGTGAACAAAAATGTTCTAAAACCACATGAAAGGATGTATATTTTTATAAATTTGCGATACTGTAATGCAACATAAACTTGCCTTCTCAATAGTATAACCTGTTATCCCTCTTCTAATTTTCCCTATATGCATACATAATTGGGAATGGAAGCTCGATGCCCAGTTATAATATTCCTTCATAATCGAATGTTCTCATACTCCATTTTGGCTTGAATTTCTGAAGTCTCTAGTCTATAACAATTAGAGACAGAAAAATATTTCATGCAAATACTCATCTGTTCAAAGTTTTGCCTGAAGGTCCGGTTTTTAAAGTTGATATAGATGTTAAACATAGAATTATAACATTTGCTGATTTCACTAATAGTTCAGTCAAGGGACTCATACAGAGGAAGGGTGATTGCAGAACATTCTTCCTATATGTAGGAATGTTACGACGCACAGATAGGTTGAGAACTGAGAAATATCATGCGCCATGCACTCGTTTGAATTCATTAAAGTAAATACTGTAAATCATAAAAATATTGCAATTAAAATTAGCATGGAATAATAATATTTAGCTCTCCAAGCCAGAAATTACATGCATGTTAAGAAATGAAAGAGATGATTACATGTGCACACACACAACTTAGCGTCCGAAAGAATTTATAAGCAGAGCATGATACCTCTTGAGGAATTCATTAACATGTCGTGACCAGTTGTAGAGTACAAACCACAGAAGTACAATCACCAAGATATCTGGAACAAAAAATTCAGGAAGTCACAAGTACAAAGCACGGCAAGCATGATTGCTTGTGAACTCAGGAAAATCATCAACTTCTTTGAAAAAGAAAATATCTCTTAACTTGGACTGGCCGTCGAAATAGTTAATATGCAGAACAGACAGATTAAAAAACCCTGAATCTTAGTTTCACAATTTCAAGATTCCATATAATCATCTGGGAACAATCAATACTTGGTATTTTACAAAATTTAAGTTCCAATTATATACAAGCATTAAGCAATGAGCAAAATGGGTTCCTAAATTATGGAATCGTTACATGCGAGACTGCTCCACCAGTGCAAAAGGATCTATTTCTGGTACTGTGAAGTTGACAAACAAAAACTATTTTTAGCAGTAAAGAAACAATAGAGGATACTGAAAAGACAACGCTCCCACCAGTCTAGCATATAAAGCCCAAA
>NW_021632915.1:0-32323 GCF_004799145.2 Neltuma alba
GATTGGAGAGACTATTTGCTGAATGTCCCACTTTCCTGGCCTCGTCAACTACGCAATTAATTCATCTCCCAGGTTGCCCAAATACTGATGAAGCTGAGGGGAAACAAAACCAATCAATGATATAAATATATATATATAATATATATAAGTATTATTAATGATATGGGGATCCCAGAAGTGTGTTTTTACGTATAACTCGTTCAATCGCTTCGATTACATGATCAATAAGCGAGTCGCTCCGACGAGTCTAAGTCGCTGGCGTTTCAGTGAGCGAGTTCACCGGATTTTCATGCAGGAGAAACGCAAACTCGGCCACCAACCGAGTCGCTCGCGCTTTAAAGATGACTCCCCCACAGTAAGCCTGCGCCCGTACAGAACGGTATATTTCAGTTTAATCTTTCATGAATTTCATTTTTTAATCGTTAGAATCTTGGCGTTATTTTAAGTTTATTTTGATGTATAATTTTATATTAGATTTTTCATTTTCGTTTATTATTATAATCTGATAGTAGTTAATACTTATCCAATGTGTTGTTTTTATTTTAGCTTGAGTTGCATTCAGTTGCAGTAAATTCCGTAAAATTGCGAAACGAAAGTCGAACTAGAACTTTACTTTTTAATTTTTATAATACTCTTGTCGAAAAAACGCTAAAGCCATGGTGAGAACAGTAGTGAGAGGAGGCAAATGATACTGAGCTCGGTTTCTTCCTTTCTTCCCTCATCCAAACTGCAACCATAAAAGATGGGATGTGGGGAATTTTCACGGGCATCCATCAATTATAATAATGTGTAGTTTAATGAAGGGGAAAGATGGGATGTGGGGAATGTGAGTTTGTGGGGGTTTAGAGGGAGAAGGGAGGAGGACGAAGAGTAACGGGAGTGGGCGAGTGGGGATAGAGAAGAGAGCATGGGGAAGGAAATTAAAGGAAGCTTCTTCCACAGTCAATCTTTTCTCTTCTTTCCATGTCAGTAGCTGCTCAGTCAGATCACTCCCATCTAAAACTAACTGCATAACAGTGTGTTTGGATTTCCGATTCATCGAGGTAATAAGCTTGGGACTCTGAAACACAGGTTCAAGATTCATTTACAGATTAAAGGTTGTTTGGGTGGGTTTTTAACCCAACTAACTCATGGAGGAAAAGTGCCATGCAGTACAATGCTAGAAATATTAGCTTTCTTTGTTGCTAACGTGGAGAGAGAAAAAATGAAGATGAAAATAATGATAAGAGCATTTAAGTAGGTCCTGTCTTGATCCAATAATATGATTTTTTCCGGTAATAATTTAATTATTTTTCATTCATTATATTTCTTAAATTTATCAAATTATATACATGTAATATACTATCTCAGGTCCTTAATTAATATAAGACCCAATGGACTAATTTGAAGAGATTATGAAAGTTAAATAAATTACTTAATTATATCATATGTTATATGATCTCTCTAAAATATTTATGTATATAACTATATTATAAATAAATTTATAAGTTGGGCTATTTTATATCTAAATTAATTTTTTCATTACTTACCCAAACCGGTTTCAATTTATTAAACTAACCTTTATAAAAGTTAATACAAACATAAATCAACTGACTTTTACCTTTATTCATGTTTCCAAAAGTCTGACAAAATAAAAGTCAATTTTGTCACCGTTAATCGAAACACACTCTAAGTAAACAGAAGGATAATGGAGCAACAAGGAAAGATGAAATAAAAAGCAAAAAGGATAATGCAATATTAATTTTTTCTTATTATTATTATTACTACTACTTTCAGTCCTAGTTACTCGGTGCTAATTTATAAAATAAATTATACTACAAAATGAATTTTATATTTAAGACCGAAAGAAATAATTTGAATGGTAGAGCCACCAACACAGCAAACTACTAAAAGGTAAGAAAATAATCATCATCAGAGCCTGACATCGCGCTTCTTCACTATTCATTCTCGCAGGTAGAACTGGACACCTGAGTTAACTAGCAGAAAAATTATTGTAATTTAGAATCTTCTTTTTCTAGATATTATGAAGGAATTACTAGTACTTCAAAGGCAAATAAACGAGGACGAATTGAAGAAAATGATCATGGCAAGTGAAACGAAGAGCTATGTATAACTTTTAAAGATTGAACGCATTTCAGCCATTTGTATGTCATAGGGGGCCGGCAAGGATAATGGGATACAAGTGAACCGAATAACAGAATATTGACCTCTAGGATGCGTTTGGTGTGAAGGATTTGGAGGGAGAAGGGAAGAGAAGGGATTTTTATCATTTTTGACAACGCACAGATTTTAGGAGGGCCTCCCCTTCTCAGCCTCCCTTCCAAAATTGGGAAGATTTAAAGGGAAAGAGCAATATTTTACTATGTTGTGACAGCTATGCCCGTATTTATTTTTAATATCCATATACTACCTTAAATTCTTTTCTTCTTATCTCCATATGTTGCTCTCTCTTTTGTATGACCAAATATTTCATTCAAAGATATAGTATAAGTTGTGGCTGAACATTACTTCAGCCTTCTTTTCAATAATACTTCATATTCTACAGTATATTAGAATTTTAGTATAAGTATTGTTCAATATATTAAATGTTATTTACAATTCTATTTTATTAAACATTCTATAAAATTTGCAAAAATAATCTTAAATAAAAAAGTGCAAATTGTCCATGTCAAAATATTTTTCCCTCCCCTCCCCTCTCCTCTTTTTTTATAAATCCAAACAAAATAATATTAAAATCTTTCCACTCTCCTCTCTTTCCCTTTCCTCCATTAAAATCCCTCCTCTATCCTTCTTCTTATTAAGCCAGACAGACCCTTATAGATCCACGTATGTATCATATGATTAAATTGCTGAGATCTAGACTCAGCAAATATGGCCCATGAAAAATGCATGTGGAAAATAAAAGGACCACGGGATACCTCGTGTCTTTTTTTTATGCATTTTTGGAAACAAAATAACCACGTATATATATTATCAAAATAAAAAAACCACGATATATATTTGGAAATTAATTATTGAAGGACCTCAAGTTAGGTGCACACGTACAGATTTTTTCAAAGAAATTTAGATGGTGGAATCAGGAAAAGTACATCCAAAATAATAACCACACGGCCAGTTTCTGCTATTTTAATGATCTTGTCTGTATTTATTATGTTGCGGGTAGCCGTTAGGCCCCGCTGTGGGGGCACAACCAAAATTATTATACTACCTCCGGTCTTAATTATAAGACCCAATTGATTTATTTGAGGAGATTAAGGAAATAAGTTAAGTTAGTTATTTGTAATAAATAAGTGTTGTTATTCCTAAAATATCCTTGCTAATTAAGTATATTGGCTAGAACTATCATTATTAGAAGGATTATCTTAAAAAAATGCATAAATATAGGAGACAAAATGGATTGGGGTCTTATAATTAGAACCAAATAAAAAGTCAAACGGGATCTTATAATAAGGACCGGAGGTAGTATTTATTAATATTTGCTGGCCTGACACTTAGAGCCGGGAAAACGGGCCAAGCCCGTCGGGCCGGCCCGTTTAAGCCCGTTTAAGTCGAGGGCCGGACTTGTATTTTGGAGCCTTGAAAGGGAAGTCGGGCTTAAAAGGACTAGCCCTGTAGGGCCGAAAAATACAGGGCCGGCCCGTTTAGGCCCGCCAAATTATTTTTTTTTTAATTTCTGTCTTTTTTTCTTAATTTAAAAAAGAAAACCCTAACATTTTAAACATAGCATACTCTTAGTTTTACTTATCTTGGCAGCTCACATAGATAGCATTCACAAAAAGAAAAAAAGAATCACTATAGTTGTGGGAAAAATAACCAAAAAAACATGAAAATTGCAAAATTTAAAACTAGGTATATTCATAAAAATATATTGTTATTTATAAGTTGTCAAAACCTATTAAAATACTATATCTATAATTTTTACAATTTTTATTTATCATTCTCCCATATTTTTTATACTTGAAATATAATTGATCAAAAAATCTTTTAAACTAAAATAAAGATCTATATCATTTTTATAGTAGAAACAAATTTAGAACTAAGAATGATGGACTCTTTTCTTTTTTGTCGGTATGATAAATGATTATTCTTTATGTATACTATGTTTGTTAGTTAAACTTTTTTGTTAATTATTTATAATCAAACTAGATCATCCGCATTGTAATTATCTACTGAACTTAATGCTTATTTAGTTGTTTATGTTTGTCCTCTATTTAGTTTGTTTATTCAATAGACTTTATTATACTGTAATATATGTTTAGACATGATAATGTTTATATTTGTGACTTAATTTTATTTATATTTATACCTTTTATTAGTAATTTTTATTGTTTCATTTTTATTATTTTGATAAAATATACAAAAAAATAAAAAAAATTATTTTAATTAAAAAGACCAAAAGCCCGCGGGCTAGCCCGAGCCCGTCATCTCACGGGCCGGGCTTGAAAAAATGACTTATTTTTGAAACTCGGGCTTAAACGGGCCGGCCCGTTTAAGCCCGAGCCCGTCACGGGCCGGCCCGTTTTCCCAGTACTACTGACACTTGCCTGCGCGTGTCGCCGTTCCATCCGCTCATCAATTGTCCTCGATCACATCCAACGCGATGCACCCAAAAGTCAAATTGTCAATTGATTCTCCATCTTTTGTTTTGGTTGAAAATTTACATAAAACAAATTAAAAATTACAATATTTTAATTTAAACATCTAAAATATCAAAATCTTAATAGAAGATATGGTATTTGACATGGTATTTTAAAAATACAATCAAACGACTAAAATGTTTTTATATCAGATTTTTTTGAAAAAAAAATATCAAGCTTGTCATTATCAGTATATTTTTTTTCACTTGTTATTTAACACTTCTGATTATCCATTCATAGCTTGTTAATAAACTTTTTGAGATAAGGACATTTTTATCATTTAATTATATTTGCAAAATATCATATCAGACATTACTTCCTCTCCTAAAATTTTTAATCTCTTACATGCCTGAATTAGAATGTTGTGATTTCCTATAAGGGTGAGCATTCGATCTTTTGGTTCGGTTATTGGTGATAACCGAATTAACCGAATAACCAAATAAAGCAAATTATAAATACCGAACCGAAATCGAATTAACCGAAATATTTTGATTAAGTTAACCAATTAATCGAAATATATAAATATGAAAAGTGATTTTAAATTAAAAATAATAATAAAATATAATTACAATCATTAATTAATAAATATTTCATCATTTAATATGATTTATTATAACCATATTTGTTGAATATAAGTATATTTAAAGAGTTCACATAAACCCACATATATATTTATTATAATAATATTTATTAAATATAAATATATAATATATTTAATTCGGTTTTTCGGTCATAACTGAATTTTTTTTTTTTACTAACCGAACCGAACACCGAAACCGAATATGTAATTGAAAACCAAAATAATCGAATCGAAAAACTGAAATTGAATTCGGTTCAGTTTGGCTTCGGTCACGGTTTGGTTTTGCTCACTCCTAATTTCTTGCAGTATTTCAATTTAGGCACCTAAAATATCAAAATCTTAGTAGAAGATATGGTACCTGGTTTGGTATTTTTGGAAATACAATCAAATGACTAAGATGTTCTTATATCAATTTTAAAAAAAATTATCAAACTTGTTATTTCCAATACATTTTTTGTTATTGGTTATTCAACAGTTATCATTACCAATTCACAACTTATTAATAAATAACTTGTTATTGTCAATAATTTTTTATCATTTGTTGTTTAACACTTGTCATTACCCGTTCAAAACTTATTAATAAGCTTTTTGAGATAAGGGTATTTTTAATATTTAACTGTATTTGCAAAATATCAAATCAGACATTACTTCATCTCCTGAAATTTTAACCTCTTACATGCCTATATGAGATTGCTTTAAGACTAAACACCTTCGGAGCTAAGCATGTCATGGGTTTCGCCAAAAAATGTGTTAAGCTCAAGGTTCTTGTCCACGTATCAACAGGTTAATTAGCATAAATATCTTCACCAACCTTGTTTCTTTTATTAAATCATATTTTGCTTTTACGGGTATTTCTTGGAGTTTGTACGGCTTGAATGTTGGTTTTTACCCAACTCAACTAGATATATCACTAACTATCTCAGCTACTGTTTTTTAAAGGGTTGATACAACAAGATAAAGGGTGGTTGGACCTCTCAGTCAAGTGACAAGTCCACGTACTCTAACAAATGACAACTTCAGTAGACCAAATCACAACTTAGTTGAGGGGCATTTAAGACATTTCACTAAGATTTCATGTTTATAATATGGGACCGGGTTTTTATTTACTATTTTTCAAATTGAGGATCCCAAATCATAATTTCACATATTGGGGGTCCCAAGCCGCAAACTTCTAATATTTCTCTCGTTATTTTTCTCTCATTCTTTCCCTTTCCAAACGAGGGCTAAAAGATGAGTGGTACACAAACGAAATTTTAAACCAGGTAAAGGCCCAATTTGTTTTTTGGTCAAACACACACGCACGAACAAAAATGTTTGAACCAATCAACACTGCGCTCTTTGTTTGTTTTATATCAAATTGAAACATGAATTAAATCAATCATTCTAATATCATAAATCAATGATGAAAATAAGTAACATAAAAGTGTTATTACAAATTACTCCTCCGGCCAACTATGTATATCATGCGGATTTTTTTGTTCTGGCCAACTAGGTCATGCAGATTTGACGTTGCAATGAATGTTAACACGATGGGGGCTCTGAATGTCTTAAACTTCGCAAAGAGGTGTCAAAAGATACAAGTTCTTCTCCACGTATCAACTGGTAAACATGCATGTTGCTTCTTTTTATTCTAAATATAAGAACTACATAACAATTTTAGAAGGATGAAGAAAATTAATTAAGTTAATTTTATTTAAAATATATATTAATTTTTCTAAGATATCCTTATTTAATAGTATACATTAAATATTGCTTAAAAACTTCTTTTAATGTGTGCAATTAATTGGCATAATTAAGAAAAAAAATATAAATTTGGAAAAAAAAAAGTTCTCTTTAACCAAAGAAGCTAAACTATCTTGTTTAGGTACAAAACAACCTTTCAACCTACTATTTCCCACATTTAGAATGGGGTGAAGTAATTAATGATCTCTCTGGTACATGACTTCTTTACTTAGGATCAGAGGCAACAGATCAGCCTTATGGCTGTTTAGAACTATGCTTTGTTTAGTTTGGTTGGCTATTTAATTAATTTGAAGCAAACAGTCAATAAACTAAATTTTAATTAATTTATGACAATCGCATTTCAGTTTTTCTAGCCCTACCATCGGCCTCATGCCATCTTCATGGCCCAGCAGCTAAAACCTCGAATGTTCAGATGGACGCAGACGTGAGCCAAATTTGATTTGCACCCAAACATCTTCATGGCCCAGAGGTGTTTGGTAAACCCAAAAATACTCTTAAAAATACTTTCACACAACTCGAGACAAAACTTTTCTCATAGATTTACTTCTTGTAAAATTATTTTTAAAACCATGATTTGGTTTGCACCCAAACACTTCTTTAGACTTGTGTGGATTATAATTAGACATACTTTTTGGTCTTGCATGGCTTCTGAAAAATTAGTCATTTTGTGGCTTGCTGTAAAATTATATACTATATACACATATATTTTGATATTGAGGATTATGACTCAAATTATTTATCTTAGCATATGTGTGTGGGGAGGCTAAGGACAAAGAAGTAATACGGGAAGAACCCTTTAAGATGGGACGTGCCTTGAAGAAGGTTGCAGAATTAGACATTCACGCAGAACTGGGTTTTATGAAGAAAAGAACGCAACAACTCGAAGAGGAGAATGCTGATGCAAAGGCCATCTCAGCCGCAATGAAAGATTATGGACTTAAGAGGTTCTTTAATTATCAATTTAAAACCCCATATCTGTCTTTTTCATCCTTTCTAATCAATAAAATGAACTAGGAATGTAAATTTTAATTAAAACGATACAGGGCAAACTTATATGGATGGCCAAACACTTACGTATTGACAAAAGCACTGGGAGAAATGTTTCTGTCACATCTCAAGGATCAGATTCCTCTAGTCATCATACGCCCAACCATGGTGACCAGTACCTACAAAGAACCCTTTCCTGGCTGGATTGAAGGTTTCAGGTATTAATCACTGTGCATACACACTGGACATTCTATTACTAATTATATGTACATTATCTTCACAATATATAGAGATAATAAAAGTGAGGAAGAAGTTGGAAAATTATATATTTTATGATTACAGAACAGTGGATGCTGTGATCGGTGGCTATGCCAAAGGAAAATTAACTTGCTTTCCGGGTAATCCTAAGACAATTTTAGACTTGGTAAGTATTTATATGTGTTCCTTTCTTTTTTAGATATCCATGTTATAGGACAATCTATGCATGGTTGATTTATACTATATTTCAGCATAATATATATTATTTAAAATTTGAACTCTCGGCCAGTGATTCATGATGATGATGATGATGATGATGCAGATACCTGCGGACATAGTAGTAAACTGTATGATGGCAGCAATGGCGAATCATTCGAATGAAGCTTCAGAGAATTACACATTCCATGTTTGTTCTTCGTCAAGAAATCCTTTTAGACTTTCATCTCTTCCCAATATCTTGTCTCTTTATTTCAAGAATAACCCACTGACCACCAAAAATGGAAAGCCTTTGATGATTCGATCCAAGGCAACATTAGCAAGCAACGCTCATTTCCATATGTATTTGCTGATTCAATATCTGCTACCACTCACGGTATATCATCTTCTACGTACACTTCAAGCTGTGCAAAACAATCTCTCTCTCTCTCTCTCTCTCTCTCTCTATATATATATATATATATATCCCACCCTAGCCACCTCATATCTATATGTAGATATTAAACTGCATGTACTAATGTTTTTGCACGTTTTGGTGGATTTCAAAAGGGATTAAATTTAGCGAACAAAGTGCTTTGCGGAGGCTTCCAAGATGCTTACAGTGGCAACCACAGGAAAATCAAAATGCTGACACG
The DNA here is from genome assembly GCF_004799145.2 of Neltuma alba. Lineage (NCBI taxonomy): Eukaryota > Viridiplantae > Streptophyta > Magnoliopsida > Fabales > Fabaceae > Neltuma > Neltuma alba. The sequence continues at coordinate 9,057 of NW_021632915.1, forward strand.
AATGGCTGAGCTTTACAAACCTTACGTGTTTTCCAAGGCTACGTATGTTTTTTTTTTAATTTAATTATTCTCTTTTAATTGATTATTTCGTAGTTGTTTATGTTAATGCGTAAACTTAGCTTAACTTGGAATAATTAATGTTATGAAAATAAAAACAATAGCTTCGACGACAGCAACACAGAAAAGCTAAGGAAGGCAACAAAGTGTGGGAGGGCGTTGGAAGTATTGATTGGAGTGAGTACATGATGGACGTGCACATTCCTGGCCTCGTCAAGTATGCAATTAAGTAACCCTCCAAGTGATTTCCCCAAATTGATTAAATCAATAAAATAAATTGTACTAGACCAAGGTGTTTGTTTTGGGGGAAGATTGGAAAAAAAAAAAAAAAGTGCAATTGCATGCATGAATAATTATCAATAATTAGTTAGCTCTAGTAATTTGAAAAATAAGTAAATAAATTACAAAGCGCGGCATGTGGAGGATGTATTTTGGCCTCGTCCACTGTGTATTGAATTCATCTCCTATGGATAGCTTTAATATTAAATGAAACCAACCATATACGGAGTATTTATTAATGTGTGCTGATCGGAAAGCTCGATGATTTGCATATGTGTGAATTTGAACTTTAAGATCACGCGCATGAAAAATAATTATGCAATATAATCATCACATCGATATTTTGGAGAGTTTTCATTTCTGAAGTCATTGAGATGATCATGGACGACTAGACTACTACTGCACAAGGAGACACTATGACTCAGATGATCCTGACCCAAAAGGCATCATGAATCTATCCCCTAGCCATGAGCCTATCTATAAAGACTAGGAGATATCATCATCGGGAAATCTCTTTTTGGATGCTCTGAATATTATAGTTTACTTTTTCCGAACTTTTCGTACATTTGGTGGGGGTAAATTTATAATCAAAGGAGTATATTCTGACTATAATGACCCGTACCGCATGAATAAAAATATTTTTTTTAAAAAAATATATTTATTATAAATAATTAAATTAACTAATATTAACAAATTAATAATCAATTTTTATATTAAAAACCGAAAATAGTAATATCTATTTAATTTTAATTTTAAGGGCTGAAAGAAAATTTCTGCTCGTTTTTCCTTTGCACACATTGCGTTACATCATCGCAGTTAATATTTGACAATGACAACGTCTATTTTGTTGTTTTATTATCTCTATTCTTTGTCTTTAAGAAAAAGTGTTTAATACTCCTCCGATCCTTATTATAAGACCCAATTTGACTTTTTATTTGGTCCTAATTATAAGACCCAATCCATTTTCTCTCTTATATTTATGCATTTTTTTCCAAGATAATCCTTCTAATAATGATAGTTTTAGCCAATATACTTAATTAGCAAGGATATTTTAGGAATGACAACACTTATTTATTATAAATAACCAACTTAACTTACTTCCTTAATCTCCTCAAATAAGTCAATTGGGTCTTATAATTAGGACCGGAGGAGTATTTTTTTTGGATGCAAAATTTGTTTAACAGCCTCTTAGTTAGGTCCACGTATATATCATTTGATTAAATTTCTGAGAGCTAAAATCAGCAAATATGGCCCATGAAAATTGCATCTGGAAAACGAAAGGACCACGGGGTATTTAGTTTTTTTTTTTCCTACACGTTTTTGGAAACAAAATAACCATGTATATATATTATCAAAATAAAAAACACGTATATATTTGGAAATTAATTATGTCTCAATAAAAAAAATTATAAAATAAATCTTAGAGATTGTCTTTCTTCATTTTAAAATTTATCGCTATTTAAATTGTTATTAAAAAATTTTAATAATTATTTTTTTAAGACTTAACTGTAATTTTCCCAGTTAATTATTGAAGGGACCTCGAATTAGGTATACACACACAGATTTGTTTCAAAGAAATTTAGATGGTTTCAAATTAAATTTATTTTATTTATCGTGTAATGATCCCATGTCGCTTATGCTAATCGTGCGTTCAGGGGGTTTAAGTGCCTGTTTGGGTCAGCGTTTGCTGACCCAAACGTGGCTTATAATCACTTATAAGCTCGGTGGAAAATTTGGCCCGTTTGGCAGAGCAATATGGCAATTGGGCTTATCATTTTTTAAACCCCCTGAACGCACGATTGGCATAAGCTCGTGCCTAGCAGCTTCTGGCCCCTGGGAATCAGCTTATGACCATTCTGACACCACCTTTATTTTTCTCTTCACATCTGCCTTCCTTTATTCCCTAACCCTCGTGACTCTCTTTTCCTTTCCCGAGCTCCCAGCTTGCTTCCGTCTCTGCTCGGCTCGAGAACGTCCGTCGGTGGTTGCGTCTGAGAAGGTCGTCGCTGGTGACCGTGAGCTCCGTCCGGTCATCATCGCGAGGTCAGCTATTGGGGTGAGGTGTCCGTGGCTTGGTGGATGCCGTTCGTTCATCACAAGTCGGAGCTGCTCTCACCGTCTGCAACCGACGTCGCCGGCGTCTGCCTCTGCGTTTGAGCCGTGCGTGGAGATCTTGGCTTCCCAGTGCAATATACCGTTGGATCTACCTCTGGCAGCTTGGATCTACTGCAGGTTGGCCGGTTATGTCGCTTTTCCGGTTTGATCCCCGATCGTCCTTGAATTTGTTGTCCTCCCTGAATTTCCTGTCGTCCTTGAATTTCCTATCTTGCTTGAATTCGGATTTGTTCATGATTGCTGCATGTTGAGGACCGACTGGTTGTGACACCGAAACAGGGACCGAATGTAGCATGAAATTTCTACTTGCATATCGATTTTCTTCCTCTGTTTTCCAAGGCTGAAACAATGATTAATGGTTCAAGAATTTCCTATCGTGTGTTAGTTCGGATTTGTTAATGATTGCTGCATGTTGAGGACCGACTGGTTGTGACACCGAAACAGGGACCGAATGTAGCATAAAATTTCTACTTGCATATCGATTTTCTTCCTCTGTTTTCAAAGGCTGAAACAACGATTAATGGTTCAAGGAAACGGCGTATAGGATTCTCTTGATTTTTATGGTTATAGGATTCAAGAAATTGTTGCGTATATACGTTGTTAATGGCGAGATATGGACCTCTGGAATTGTAATTTTCAGAATTACAATGGTTGTTGTTTTGCATGTCCTTAGCTTCGGTCTCTTGATTTTTATGGTTATAGGATTTGATCTCTATGAGGGTAAGGTAGAAGAGAATGAGGTGGTAACATGGTGTATATATGTGTATATATGTGTGTCCGGATGGTTCATTTGATAAAGCTAATTAACGGAGTTGATAGAGCAAAGTAATAAGACATTAATTTGTACTATACAAAGAAATTAAGGACTATGTGGATAATTACTTAAAAATCATTTGGAATTAATTTGGGGAAGTCTCAATCAAAATAAATTTAATGTTGTTCTTTCTCCTGTTATATTCTCTTACTTCTCTCTAATATGATATTTATTTAACTAATTTAATTATATTAAAAAAGTTAGGTAAATTAGTTAATTATGATAAATATAACTTATTTTTGTAAATAATCTTGTTCATCATTCTTAATTTGGTTTTTATTTTACTCCTACATAGTTAAATTAGGATAAAAATTAATCAATGTAATGTAGTTTAGGTTCAATTTATATGATATATTGAAAATTTAATTCCAAAATGTTCACAATCAATTACCACTGGAAAATAGTGGACATTGACATTGTGATTATATATTTATAATTTTAAAAAATATTGAATAAGAAAACTAAACAGCTTATGCAATTAAAATGTGTTACTTGGTGATATATGTTTGTTTGGTTACAATGTATGTGTTATATAATACGGCTTTCATTATTACATATTTAGGGCTTTGGTTGATTTAGTTGCTCTTATCTCGATCAAAGGGCGCAGAGAAATGGATAATGACAAGGGAAAAGCGACATGGAATCATTACACGACAAAAATTCTAATCGATGTTTGTGCCGAGCAAATAGTGCACAAAGAAAGACAAGGAACATCGTTTACAAGACCTGGTTGGTTGAAAATTGAAAAGAATTTTCGGGAAAGGAGCGGGAAAATGTATGACAGGAAGCAACTGAAGAACAGATTCGATGTATTGAGAAAAGATTGGAAGTTGTGGGAAAAACTGATGTCTGGGGAGACTGGTGTAACATCCTAAATACTAAAAAAAAAAAATAAATTAAATTATTATTAAAATAAAATAAAATAATTAAATAATGTAAAATAATATTTTATTATTATTAAATAATAATATTTTATTAATATATAAAAAAAAATTTGACCCAGCTTTCCACCGACTTTCGGTGGAAAAGCTGGGGGTTTATTAAGGGGGAGAAGAAATATGGGGGAAGACCATTGACAAAAAGCATTTGACACGGGTAATTAAAGAGGGAGGAGGAAAAATGGGGAGGAATAATAAATGAAGGAAGAAAATTGAGGAAGGATGGTTGGTATGTTAAAGGATAAATAGAAGAGTGTTTGAGTGTTGTGTAGAGTAGAGAGGAGAGGTGAGAGACGCAGGAAGAAAAACAAAGAACAAGAGAGTGAGTGAAGATTTCTGCAAGGACGTGCTAGCATTTGGAGATCATTTAGGTACATAAAAATACTTCTTTCTATTAGATTTATTTTATGAATATTTTCTATATATTTAGAACTTTATATTAGTAGTATTACTACAATGTTTAGAGAAAATTTTGTGAGCTAGGTACAGAGTAAGTAGTGATTTTTGACAATTTATGACTGTAGAAATTTAAAGATAAATAAGTAGTTAATTTTAATCGGTTTAGATTTGTCTATTTATTATCTATGGTATTTAAAATTAAATTTATTTGTTGAAAAATCTGTCATTTATGATATATATCATATTTATACCGATTAAAAATAGGTTAAATAATTTATTTGGATTGTTCGATATATTATTGAAATTTTAATCGGTTTATATTTGTTTATTGATTGTTTTGAGAATTTTAAACTAAGATTTTAGTTGAAAAATGTATTATTCAAGATATATAGAATGTTTTTACCGATTAAATTTAAGTTAAATAACTTATTTGGGTTACTTAATATATTATTGATATTTTAATCGGTTTAAAATGTAAAATAGGTTAAGACTATATTATTAGAAAAATTTTGAAACTGGAAACTTAAGTTATAAATTGAGATTCTTACAATATTAGATAAAAACAATATTTTATAAATATTTATAATTTAAATGAGTTATTTGGTAGGGGAAACAAAAATGTTATTTGAAGTAAGAATTTTTGGATAGTAAATATATGTATAGATATTATTAATAATAAATTCTATGTAATTTAAGTTAATTATTTGTATGTACATTAAATTGTATCTATATTATTTGTAGATTATCTTGTACTTCGGAGTTTGTAATTTGCACTCTTATTTCTCAAGCTGTGAGGTTAAGCTTGGAGTAGAGGTAACCGGGGTTAATTTATTTTATATACATGCTTTGGATTGTAAGGTGTTTATTATGTTTTTATTTTCTCAAGTTAATTTGTGAAATTATGCCTGTGAATAAAGTGTATATTTTCTTATATGACAAATTTTGGTGAAGTGGGAAGTATGTTGATTTAAGTATGCTTGAGTTGTGCTTTATTGTAAATTTTGTTTTTCTTGTGGTGCTGAATTTAATATACTAATATTTTGTTATTGAAAAAAAATGATGAAAATGTGTCGTACTTTGTTTGAAATTATATCATCTTACTTTGAAAAATTATGAGATTTTTAATATATATATTGTGACTATACATGGGGTTCATATGTGGAGGTTGGGATTTTGTTATGTGGAGGATAATTGTTCTTGAAGCCCGCGCGGCATGCCTACACTATTGATCCCAGTGTTTGGCCTTTTTGTTAGACCCATGTAGTTCCTCCTTTTCCTTGGCCTGGAATTGAGAACGAACTCTTGGGTAGACACCTCTTGTACCATAGTCCATTCTTGGGCGGTGTAGGTACAGGAGGGGGCCCGTTGCTTGATGTGAATGGGGTGACCTTTGGCCGGGTTACTCAGCACAAAAAGCCCGGGTCCTTGTCAAGGAGTCATAAGGAGGAGCAAGGTGATGGGAGGGCATATTTCATTGTGTTGTTGCATATATGTACTTTTATATGAATTGTGTTGTGGATGGAGAGATATACTCTTTTTATGTGATTATATCTATTAAAGTACCATTTATTTCTTAAACTATATTTAAGCACTACTTCACCAACTTACCATCCTACTTGTATATGTCATAAATTAATTTTTGGTTACTGGGACTTTACGTCTCACCCCGCTGTTCATCAATACTTTTCAGGAGAGCCATCTAGTTTGGCTCGGCGCGAAGGGAAGCAACCAGAGGCATAGGCGAGTATAGCCTAGTAGTCCTTTTCTGGTTTAGGCATGTAATGTTATGTATATTGCCATCTTAGGGCCCACAACTATGTTGACATATACTTTCTTTTGTTTGGATGACTGTATTTGATGGAATGCTGTTAAAATGGCTGAAGGCCATAAGACTCTGCTGTATGTGATACTCTTATGTGTATGACTTGTGGGCTGGGATAGACACCCTATGTTTCTTGTGCCCTAAGTCTTTGTAGAATGAATATTATGTTGGGCTTGTTGGCGGTTACTGTATCCTGAGGCTTTGTTCTACGTTGTTCAACCCATGGGTGTTTTATGTATCCGGAGCTACTTGGGACGTTTTCGAAATAAGTCAAACTCTTTATAACCATGGTAGTATTTTAACACTCTAACTCAATTCTTTTTCTACCATGGTTATCATTTTAAAAATAGTTTTATAATTATGTATTAAGAAGAGGTCTTTTCAACTGGCATTGGTTATGATGCAGCCACAAATAGGGTGTTGGCCTCTGATGAGTGGTGGCAACGAAAAATATTGGTAATTATTTGTGTTAGTTGAGTTTTAATTTTGAATATCAGAAGGAACAACGCTTAATTATGCCTAATTATGTTCATGTAGGTGGACCCTAATTTCAAGAAATTTAGACATCAGGGGCTGATGTTTGCATCAGATCTGATGAAAATATTCAGAGATGTTGTGGCTTCGGGAGAGTATGCGTATGCACCATCAGCCTCACAGCCTCAGCCAGCGTTTGCTCCACAGCCTGACACAGAAGAGGAGGATGTTTATAGAGTCGGGCTAGACCAACAAGAAGGGTCAGGGGATAGTGAGGATGAAAACTTTGGTGTGGACCCAACAGCCAGTGCCTTCACAAATGACTTCGCTGCTTGCAACATAAACACCCCCGCAAGTACTGGACCAAGTGGCTCAGGAAGCTATGGAAAGAGAAAGAGGGGTGAGACATCAGATGCAAAGAAGAAGAAGAAAGTTGCTGCAACTACATTAATTTCTGATAGCCTGAGTGTCATAGCAGCTGCTTCTGACAAGCGAGCAGCAGCATTGGTTGAAGATCCCCAAATAGTTGATAAGGTTTTGGCACACCTGACTACCGTTGAGGAGCTTAATGATGACAATCAACTATATTATGCATGTGCCAAGATGCTTACGCGGTTGAGGTGGGCTAGGCGAGCCTATTTGGGGCTTATGCATGATAGAAGCAAGTTGTTGAGGTGGTTGATACCGGCAGCACAAGACCCAGACACATGGAAGTGACCTGCAGAATAGGATTTAGTTTAGGACTTAGCTGTTTAACTATTTGTTATTGCACTTGTTAACCTGAACTACCTGCTGTTTTAACCTAAACTGATGTGGCATGTTGTAGGAACTTTATTAATCATTATGTAATATATTTACGCTAATTTCTACTTGTCATCTATGCGTTTGGTTTTTCTGTTTGCAGTATGAAAATTATTTACACTTTGTTTAGTGTAATTCTTATAATGCTTACATTTTGTTTTCACCATAATTACAGGGTTAATTCCAGAAATGGCTAATTGGAACGATGATTCACCATGGAATGAAGATACTTTATGGAATTGGAATAACGATTCACAGCCAAATGAAGATGACCATTCAACCATAATTAATGAGGAATTAACACAATATGAAGCAGTAGGTGCATTGGTTGGTCATTATTGTGAAATGTACTTGCTTAAACAACCGTGCAGAACTAGTGAGCAGACAGGAAATTTATGGGTACAAGGCATTATGAATGGGCATGATGATCGATGTCATGAAATGTTTAGAATGGATAAAGATGTTTTCCACCTCTTATGTACTAAATTGGTGGAACATGGTTTACAAAAGTCTAAGTACGTAGGAATTGAAGAAATGGTTGCGATGTTTTTAAACACGGTTGCACATGGACAATGCAATAGGATGATCCAGGAACGATTTCAACGATCAGGGGAAACTGTAAGTAGGCACTTTCATAATGTACTGCAAGCTTGTCTTAGCCTATCGAGTGAACTTATTCGACCCATAGATCCAACATTTCGTGGAACTCATAGAAAAATTGAGAACGATCCACGTTACTACCCATTTTTTAAGGACGCAATCGGAGCAATTGATGGCACTCATATACAGTGTGTTGTCCCCGCTGCAAAACTAGACAAATTTATTGGCAGAAAGGGATATCCATCACAAAATGTCATGGCTGTATGTGACTGGGATATGTGTTTCACTTTTGTCTTGGCAGGATGGGAGGGATCTGCACATGATGCTCGTATATTTGATAGTGCTATTACAAATTCATCTCTTAATTTCCCTCATCCACCTCCAGGTATATGTTTATGTGTTCCAATCATACATGTTCTTTTAATTATTTCATACTTTTATTCATTTCACAATCTCTCAAATTGTTTCATGAATCATTAGGGAAATATTACTTGGTTGATGCGGGATATCCAACACCAAATGGATATCTAGGTCCATACAGATCTGAGCGCTACCACCTTCCAGACTTCCGACGACAAGTAGGATTCCGAAATAGCAACAAAGCCTTTAATTATTATCATTCCAGTTTAAGGTGCACAATAGAAAGAACATTCGGTGTTTGGAAGAATAGATTTCAAGTCCTCCGAAATATGCGCAGTTACGACTTCCAAACACAAGTGTATCTGGTTTGTGCAACAATGGCCATTCATAACCTTATAAGGAGACATTCGAGCTCCGACTTGTTTTTTGAACAAGCTGAAAATGGTAATAATGTGGGCGAACATGATCAGGCTGAAGCTAGTCAACCATCATCTTCAAATGTTACATCACAGTCTTCATCGCATATGAATCGCGTCCGTGATGCAATCAGAGACCAAATTATCCATAGCTTATCTATTGATTAGTTATGTAATATTATTTAGTTTCACTTTATTGCAATACTGTAAATTGGAGTTAAAAACATGTTTACCCATTCAAATTATGTTTCGTTTTATATTTGCAATTTTTTTTCCATTTCTCTTATGTTTTCAAATTTAATTCCCTCGATCAATTTCACTTCTTCATATCAAATTAACAATAATTCACTGTATTATATTAATTCATTTTTTTTTCATGTTTCACATTATATTTAAAATATTTGTTATAATTTTTTTGAAATTTTAAAATTTAATTCACTCATTAATTTGACTTCTTCATAGTAAATTATTTTAATTTCATTGTATTATGTCAAATCATTTTTTTATCATATTTCATTATTTATTAACACTTATACCCATTTTAGTCATTTTATAACCAAACTCACTTTTACTCAACTATAATCCAAACACCTTTTTACCAATTTCACTTCTGCAAACTAGCTTTTCTGAACTCCAATCCAAACACAATTCAGCTTATCCAATTTAGCTTTTACCAACTTCACTTCTCCATAAGCTACTTTTCCTATAAGCTGCTTTTCCAATCGTTCATCCAAACGGACCCTATATAGGTCACCGGTGCAACTGGCTTCTTGGCAAAAGGTTTAGTTTACTCTCTCTCTCTCTATATATATATATAAATATACACACACTTTGAAATGAATTGTACGTTTCTGCATATACATATATTAAACATCTAAAAGATCAAAATCTTAATAGAAGATATGGCATTTGACCTGGTATTTTAAAAATACAATCAAACGACTAAAATGTTTTTATATCAGATTTTTTTTAAAAAAAAAAAACCTATCAAGCTTGTCATTATCAGTATATTTTTTGTCATTGATTGTTCAACACTTGTTATTACCAATTCACAACTTATTAATGAATAACTTGTCATTACAAATATATTTTTTGTCATTTGTTATTTAACACTTCTGATTACCCATTCATAGCTTGTTAATAAACTTTTTGAGATAAGGGTATTTTTATCATTTAATTATAGGGATAATTAATATATAAGTCCTTATAGTTTCAACTGGTTTTTAATCAGGTCCCTATAATTTTTTTTCTTTTTATCAGGTCCTTATACTTTCATATATTTTTAATCAAGTCCTTATAATTTTTTTTCTTTTTATCAGGTCCTTATTGTTTTACTTTGTTTTTAATTAGGTCCTTGTAGTTTTTATTCTTTATTTTACAAATAATAACATTTTAAAAATAATAAATTATTGTAACAATCTTATGTTAATATTCTTTTAAATTTTTAGTTAAACAAATATATTATTTATTTTCAATTCGAATTTTTATAATTATAAAATTCAAATTATAATAATAAATTTTTCTAAAATTAAAATATGATTATAAATAATTTATACTTAAGTATAATTATTATTCTGATTATTAATTAATTACTAAATGATTATATTAATTAGTTTGTCCAATTATATAATTATTAATTTAAAATGAAATTAATTTTAAAGAATAAAGTTAATAAATAATTTTTCAAAAACTACAAAGCACCTAATTAAAAAATAAGTGAAACTATAAGGACCTGATAAAAAGAAAAAAAATAGAAGGACCTAATTAAAAACATACGAAAGTAAAAGGATCTGATAAAAAGAAAAAATTTTATAAGGACCCAATTAAAAATCAGATGAAACTATAAGGACCTGGAGATTAATTATCCCTTAATTATATTTGCAAAATATCATATGAGACATTACTTCCTCTCCTAAAATTTTTAACCTCTTACATGCCTGAATTAGAATGTTGTGATTTCCTGTAGAGGTGAGCATTCGACTGTTTTGTTCGGTTATTGGTGATAATCGAATTAACCGAATAACCAAATAAAGCAAATTATAAATACCGAAACCGAAACAGAATTAACCGAAATATTTTGGTTAGGTTAACCAATTAACCAAAATATATAAATATGAAAAGTGATTTTAAATTAAAAATAATAAAAAAAATATAATTACAATCATTAATTAATAAATATTTCATCATTTAATATGAGTTATTATAACCATATTTGTTGAATATAAATATATTTAAAGAGTTCACATAAACCCACACATATATATTTATTAAATATAAATATATAATATATTTAATTCGGTTTTTCGGTTATAACTGAAATTTTTTTTACTAACCGGACCGAACACCGAAACCGAATTACTACAAAAATAAAGACCGAATATGTAATTGAAAACCAAAATAATCGAACCGAAAAACCAAAATTGAATTCGGTTCAGTTTGGCTTTGGTTTGGTTTTGCTCATCCCTAATTTCCTGCAATATTTCAATTTAGGCACCTAAAATATCAAAATCTTAGTAGAAGATATGGTACTTGGTTTGGTATTTTTGGAAATACAGTCAAATGACTAAGATGTTCTTATATCAATTTTAAAACAAAATTATCAAACTTGTTATTACTAATATATTTTTTTGTCATTGGTTATTCAACAGTTATCATTATCAAATGGGGGTGGCAAGTGTAAGTCTAGGGGTGCACGTGGGCAGGGCTGGGCAGGGCTCGACCCCTGCCCGATGCCCAGGCCGAACTATGTGCGGGCCACAAAATACAGCCCGGTGCCCAGCCCTGCCCATAGAAGCCCTAACTATTTTGGGCAGGGCATGGGCAGGGCGGGCTTCATTGCCCAAAAACCGATGTCCTGCTCAAATCATAAAAAAAAAAAAAAACAACTCCATCCATATCTGAAAATCACATTACATAATTCTACATTTTAACACACCAAAATCATTCAGAAATAGTCCAAAATAAGTCTTAACAAATATCCAATTGAATAACATCAATAATCCATTCAAAACAAGATTCAATATTGTAATTGGAGCCTAGAAAATTGAACAGTTTGCACTTTGCATCAATCTCCATAATTTCCCAAAAAGGATGGAACACCTGAAAAAAATACAAATAAAAATAACAAAGTTTAATATATTACAAAGTAAACAATAAAAAAAATATACTTCTAGATTTTAAAGGAAGCACCGATTTACCTTGTCAGCTTAACTAGTCATGTTTATAAAATGACCCTTCAATTACCAATAGCCATTAAATTCTCCCCTCCAGCTCCAGGTGTAGCAGAATCTAGGACAAAAAATCAAAGAACAATGACATTACAAATTATGAAGTAAAATATGAGTTATTGAGATTTGGGGGTAAAAAAGATTACTAGCAAGTTGAAGGACATGTTCTGTCTCATCAAAATTATCAAACTCCCGAAGCTTGTCAACAAATTCAGACATTGATAGCCCAGGTTGTAGCCAATTTTGGCTACAAATTAGTGCTTCTGTCATCTTAGAAGATAAAGAGCTTCTATAATGATCAACCACATGTCCTCCGGTGCTAAAGGCAGACTCAGAAACCACTGTAGAAACTGGCATAGCCAATACATCTCGTGCCATGTGTGAGAGAATTCTATATTTTTCTAAATTAACTTTCCACCATAACAATATGTCAAACTCAGCTGCAGAAGGGATTTCATCTCTCGAGTCAGTTGTTATATATCTATCTAACTCAGTTTGAGGATCTGTTGAGGTTCTTTGTTTCATAGATTCTAACCACTTATGACCTGGATCCTCTTCACCACCACCAGCATCATCATCATCAAAAGAAGGCAATGATGTTGCACCTGCTGTGCTTGTGGAGGTAGTCCCTGAGTCAATAGAAACCCCAGCAGAGTACTCATTAAACAACCGATACAAACAATCTTTAACCCTCTCCTTCATAATCAAGCATACTTCAGGATCAGCATAAAGAAGATCAAACATATGATTCACATATGCTAGTTTATATCGAGGGTCCAAAATGACAGCCACAAAAAGCAATGGATTCATATTGTCTGCTTGACCCCAATACTTGTCATATTCACCTGCATGCTAGTGCTCATTTCTCTCAAGAAGCTATTAGCATTATTTGTGATATTTCTTTGCAGCATTTTCTGAACCCGAGCAATCTGGTGGAAATATTCATTTGCCGATACAGAAAGGGAGCTTGAAAATTTCAATGTTATGTCATAGAAGACCTTCAAGAATTTGATGAAAATCCGAGCATTATTCCAATCATCAGTAACAGGATCAGAAAAGCTATCCTTGCTCACGCCTAGCAGAACTAGAAGCCCCACGCTCACGCCTAGAGCTTGAAGTGCTTGAGCTGAAGTACGAAATATAGTCATCATCTTCATCACGCATTCGCTCAAACACTTTTTGAAACTTCATTGCAGCTTCTAACATTAAGTATGTTGAATTCCATCGAGTGGATGCATCAAGGCAAACAAGACTTTTAGTGTCTATTTTTTTAGCTTCAGCCCAAGCTTTGAATCTTAGGGAGCGTGAAGGAGAAGAACGAACATATCTCACAGCATTTCGAATGGCTTCAAAGCTGTCTTTCATTTCTTTAATACCTTCATTGACCACTAAATTTAGGACATGTGCACAACATCTTAATTGTAGATAATCACCGTCACAAAGTAAGCCCTTCCAACTCCTCAAACGTCTTTTAAGATATCCCAAAGCTGAGTCATTAGCTGAGGCATTATCCACAGTGATAGTGAACACTTTCTCAATCTCCCAATCTAACAAGCATTGCTCAATAGTCCTCCCTATAGTATCACCTCTATGATTTTCAATCATAACAAAATTGAGAATTCTTTTGTGAAGCTTCCATTCATCATCAACAAAATGTGCTGTCAAGCATAGGTAATTGAAATTCTGATTTGATGTCCAGCAATCTGTGGTGAGACAAACACGTTTAGTACTCTGTTTCAAAAATTTCTTCAATACTTTAACTTCTCCAAGATATAATTGCCACACATCTGTTCCAATTGTTGTTCTTGATGGGATTGGAAAGCGAGGTTCAAACTCATTCAACAATTTCTTAAATGCAGGCTTCTCCACAATTCTAAATGGTTGCTCATCACAGATAATAAATTCAGCTAAAGCTCTTCTACATCGCTTCTCATCATATACATGTGTAACTAGAGATCTTCCTTGGCCACTAGTCTTGCCCGACAAAAGAGTTAACATAGATTGCTTTTTATCTGTAGTGGCTTTATGAGGGTTCTTTGAACATTTTGGGATATGCCTTAATAAAGAATTTGTCCCATGACGGTTTGGATCAGCTTTATAAGTAGTATGACAATACTTGCAAGCTGCTAAGTGAACTCCATTAGTTTCTTCTATTGGCAATCTAACAAAATATTCCCAAAACTCTGATGTGTGCTTAGTTTCTCTTGCCTTTCTCTTTGTACCCCTTTCATCAATACTTGTTTCCGGTGTGACAGAATTTGTTTGTGGGGGAGTAGGGGTAGGAGAAGGAGCAAGGGGAGGGAGGACAGGATGAGATGGAGGTTGAACAGGAACAATAGGGCTAGGGGCAGCAACTTCATTAGGTCTATTAGGATTTGGTGTTTGATTAGGTCCAATAGAGATTGGTGTTTGAAGAGGGGCTGAAGCAGCTTGAGACCTTCCACCAACAACCGGGGATGGTGATGTAATAGAAGTTTTATCATCCATTGCAGCTGCAATATCATATAATGAACAAATTATTTTTTAAAAATATATCAATACACAAATAGCAAGAAATTTTAAATGAATAGGAGCAGAATCAAATAGCAGAAATTTCAAATGAATCAAAGTAGAATCAAATAGCATTATATCATACAAACACAAGTGGAGACTGAAGAAATACTGTGACAAATGAATCATGGCAAGAAATTTGAATTGATACAATAATACTGATATGAAGTACAGCTCACGATATACCATTTGATTTAATTGATTCATTTAAAATGATTCTGCTATTCCAAATACTAAAACGAATTATTAAAAAAAAATTGAGCAATGCTTGGAAACTAAAACGAACATGGCAGTAATTACAGATGACTCTGCTATTCCAACTCTGCCACTCATTTCACAGTAGAAGCACTGAAGCAGAACCATTTATTTCTTTGTTATCTCAAATTCTTGCAAACTAAAACGAACATGGCATTACATGACTTATTTTTTTTTTGAATAGACACGGCAGGCCTGAGCTTGTAGATACAATTACAAAACACATGAATTGTGAATATCTCATGCACCTCCATAGAAACAGCATTATATGAATTGTGAAACAGAAAATCAGAAATAATCCAAGCATAATCAAATGGCACAATCAGGCGACTAAATCAAACCAGAATCAAATACAATCATATGATACAGAGACATGCGTGGAGACTGGACAAAGGAATCCGTGCTGTCGCAACTCACCGAGTGGAGATTGGAGCCGTGGAGCAACGAGTGACCGAGAGACGTGATGGTGGTTGAGGCGTTGAGCTGGAGTATTTGGCGAGCTTTAGATTGAAGAGACAGCGACCGAGAGATACCGAGAGACTACTCGACGAGCTTCAGATCGGAGAGACAGCAAGGTGAGGTGGGAGACTGGGAGTGACCGAGACCGACAAGGTGAGGTTTGTAGAGCATAATATTTCTCCAGATAGTGAAAAAGGAGGAAGAAATGGTCTATAATGGTCTATACCAAGAGACTACTCGGTGAGAGGCAAGATCCAGGCGAGCAACGACTCGTTGAGCTGGAGTATTCGGCGAGCTTCAGTCTTCAAATCAGAGACAACAGTGAGCAGTCACAGCACGCGAAAGTCAGAGACTGCACTGGGAGGGAGCGACCAAGACCGAGTGGCAGGGGAGCGACCGAGAGTCCGAGACCGACAGGCAAGGGAGCGACTCAGAACTGAAAGTGGGGGGGAAGTAACCGCGTTGCCGACTTGCCGCGTTGGGTAAATGGGTAGGGTTTTGAATTTCTGATGAAGTGATGAAAGGCAGACCACGGACTGATGGAGTGGATCAGTGGAGAGTGGACTCAAGACTGGAGACTGGACTCTGGAGAGTGAAAATGAAAAAAAAATAAAAATAAATAAAAACTTCCGGGCAGGGCCAAACGGGCAAGGCCGGGTACCTTGCCCGCTGCCCGGCCCTGCCCGTGTTGGGCCCTGCCCAAAAGTGCTCTTTTTTTGTTTAGGCTACATTTTTTCGGGCTGGGCCGGGCTTTTTTTTTTCCAGGCTCGAGCGGGCGCACCGGGCATGCGGGCACTATGAACACCCCTAAGTGTAACACAGTTTCTCAGGGGAAAGACTATATTGGTCACCGGTGCAACTGGCTTCTTGGCAAAGGGTTTAGTTTCCTCTCTCTCTCTCTCTCTATATATATATATAAATATACACACACTTTGAAATGAATTGTACGTTTCTGCATATACATATATTAAACATCTAAAAGATCAAAATCTTAATAGAAGATATGGCATTTGACCTGGTATTTTAAAAATACAATCAAACGACTAAAATGTTTTTATATCATATTTTTTTAAAAAAAAAAACCTATCAAGCTTGTTATTATCAGTATATTTTTTGTCATTGATTGTTCAACACTTGTTATTACCAATTCACAACTTATTAATGAATAACTTGTCATTACTAATATATTTTTTGTCATTTGTTATTTAACACTTTTGATTACCCATTCATAGCTTGTTAATAAACTTTTTGAGATAAGGGTATTTTTATCATTTAATTATATTTGCAAAATATCATATGAGACATTACTTCCTCTCCTAAAATTTTTAACCTCTTACATGCCTGAATTAGAATGTTGTGATTTCCTGTAGAGGTGAGCATTCGACTGTTTTGTTCGGTTATTGGTGATAATCGAATTAACCGAATAACCAAATAAAACAAATTATAAATACCGAAACCGAATTAACCGAAATATTTTGGTTAGGTTAACCAATTAACCAAAATATATAAATATGAAAAGTGATTTTAAATTAAAAATAATAAAAAAATATAATTACAATCATTAATTAATAAATATTTCATCATTTAATATGAGTTATTTTAACCATATTTGTTGAATATAAATATATTTAAAGAGTTCACATAAACCCACACATATATATTTATTATTATAATATTTATTAAATATAAATATATAATATATTTAATTCGGTTTTTCGGTTATAACTGAAATTTTTTTTACTAACCGGATATATATTTAATTCGGGTAAATATTTGTCATTACCCGTTCAAAACTTATTAATAAACTTTTTGAGATAAGGGTATTTTTAATATTTAACTGTATTTGCAAAATACCAAATCAGACATTACTTCATCTCCTGAAATTTCAACCTCTTACATGCCTAAACTACGTTATGATTTTCAATTTTTTTTAATGTCATTTCTTCTTCTTTTTTTGGGTATAGTAAAAAACGTTATTTATATAATCGTAAATTTTTGTTTTCTCTATGCCGCAAGGTCCATAAAATCCTCTTTTTACGATGACAGAATCTCCTAACAACTCCTTCCCCAAAATGGATATGTGTGTGTGTGGATAATGAAAGATTTGGTTCTTGAAGTTTCTCTCAATTATTGATTTAGTCCTTAAAATTTAATTTTTATTAATTAAGCATACAATGCACAATTTTATGTTCTTATTATTTGATCTCATCGCACCACCAACAATTTTTTCTGCAATCCTTAAAGTGTTTTTATCCTTGAGCAAAGAGTAGTTAGATTACATGCGTTTAGAATTATGTCTTAAAACAATTCCTCCGGCCCCAACCAAGGACAAAAAAAAAAAACAACAAAAGTTTTGTCAACGTCCAGTAAATGAATCGGTAGCTTCATTAATAATAAAGCGTAGACGTTAATACTCCTAATTATACCCAAAAAAAAACATTTATGAATATATGGGATCTTAATTTCATGGGGCAATTAAATGCCCCCTAGCGTTAGGACTAGTTAGGGACGTGCCTCTTACACATAGTGATCTTTTGTCAATTAATTAAAAAGATAATATTACTTCCTGTTCTAATTATAAGATCTTATTTATAATCTACAAACCAGGTCTTATAATTAAAATTGCAAGTAGTAATAAAATTTATAAGCATTTTTAGAGCTATTTCTAATAATTACATATATGAAATAGGGAGTTCCAGGGTAACTATCAAATAAGGTCTTTCAGAAAAACCAGTCCATATTTATTACAGATAGTTTAACTAATTTTTTAAAATATGTGTAAATTGGCTGTCTAGTTCTAATATTTAAGATGAGAGTAGCCTGCGGTGTTATAAATAGAGCCTTAATTAGAGCTGACAATACTTGAACAAGATCCAGAAGTAGTTTTCAAAACAAATCGGTGCCCTGCATGATCCAGAATTTGAGCACGTTTCTGGTAGTTTTGCATATGAAAGAAGCAGCCTGTCGATCGAAAGTGACGGCACACCACAACCACATACCAAAAATTGATGAATCATCACTTGTTACAGTATCACTCTATTTACTATAGGCTCATGTATATTGCAGAGTGCGCAAGCAGATAAAAGACGTTCGAAATGTCATTAATTAGTTTGTGCACTGGGAGCTAGGATAATAATTAGACTTGAATTTTCTAATAGTCAGACTCATGGCATGCTGTGGACGGAGGGATCAAATCAACGGCCATAATCTCTCGATTGTACAGGGGCAGGTAATCCAAGACGATCTCGTACGTCCATAATTTAAGTATGAAGTAATGACTCTTCGAAACACGTCCTTTTCCCTCTCCCTCTCTATCTTTCTCTCAACTTTTCATTTTCTATGCAGTCCCTCCCCTCCCTCTCTCTCTCACCTTTTAATAAGGGTAAATATGGAAAAAAAACTGATTAATTTGATGTATTTCTTGGTTTGTGGGTTTGGGATACAAGTGACTTATAATAAGAAACAGGGTGCTATATGCAACTACTACTATAAATACAATAATATAATATTGGAAGAGAATATATATCATCGTGTCAATATAATCTTCACAAAAGAGAAACAACAAACTCTGCTTCTTCAAAATGGAGGTGGCAAGTGTAACACAGTTTCTCAGGGGAAAGACTATATTGGTCACCGGTGCAACTGGCTTTTTAGCAAAAGGTTTAGTTTCCTCTCTCTCTCTCTCTCTCTCTACACACACACACACACACACTCTTTGAAATGAATTGTTTCTGCATATACATATACTCTGGGGTTAACAAATGAATTTGAAATGTGATAGTATTTGTGGACAAGTTATTAAGGATTCAATCAGATTTGAAGAAATTGTATCTTCTTCTCAGAGCTTCTGACTCTGAGGCAGCCACACATCGCATGCATGATGAAGTGTACATATATATATATATATATATCAAGTGATCGTTATGGTTGTTTTCAGCCTAGCTTATTCAGTAATTTATACATTGATAAATCTATCATATGTGTATATATATTTATAGATTATAAGGAAGGAGCTGTTTAGAGTTTTACGGGAAAAATGGGGTGCGGATTTTGAATCTCTGCTGGCAGAGAAGGTAGTTGCTGTTGCAGGAGATGTTTCTGTTCCAAATTTGGGGATTAAAAATGCAAATCTTGAAAAGATGTGGGAGGAAATAGACGTCATTGCCAACTTTGCTGCTAATACCAACTTTGATGAAAGGTACATATATCTGCGCGCGCGCGCAACCAATGGGAAACTTAATTTTCACTCTTTTTCATTACAGACTGAATAAGGAATGAAAATTGAGTTACATTTTCTTCTTCCGAGATGAAAACTCTTTCACCATCATCATCATGGCCATGAAATTCACCCATTCTAAAACATGAGTTACACTAATCACTGTTTATTAGAGGCATTATTTATTAGATACTGAGACTGAATTAATGTCGATTTCAAAATAAACTGGAAAATTATTCAATATCATTTATTGTTCTACTATTTTAAATTCATAAAGTCACTGGAATCTTTTTTCGCTGCAAATAATTATTCATTGAGTTCTAAAATAATTATCTTTTGAAATAATAGACAAATAATACATTAGAAAGCTAGAAAATAACTTGGATCATAAAAAAGAATTTCCGTTGCCTAGAATCCTTTCAAACTAATCTCACACACACACGCACACAACTATCCCTTTATGCTGCATTAGAATCATAAACCATCAAAATAGCTTTTTTGTTCTTTTACTTCTTTAATTAATTATTATTTCTTCTAAAACTAGCGGCAGAAAAAAAAAAAAACTCCTTCGGAAATTGGATACTTGTAGGGTCCTAAATATAAGACCCTTATATAATGGTCTTATATTTAGGACCGGAGAAGTATTTGGTATGAAACTGTCATTTTGGACCGCCTAGCAGTTATTATTTTTTGGTTAGATACATAGATTTTAATTCTATTTTAAATGAAAGTAGTATTTTGCTATTTCAACCAGATGTGACATCGCTATGGAGATTAACACGATGAGGGCTTTACATGTGTTAAACTTCGCCAAGAGTTGCCGTAAGATCCAAGTTTTCTTCACCTATCAACAGGTATGCTTAATCATAAAAGTTTTCATCTTCTTCTCAGAAACTTGGATGTCATTTAAATGGACACCCTTTTAGAATTTTGTACATATTCTGATCTACAAGAGCCTAACAATTTGTGCTCGCTCTCTGCTACGTGCTACTGATTTCAGCTTACATTTGTGGAGAGCCTCGGGAAGGAGAACTGATTAAGGAGGAACCTTTACGGATGGGTCAAACCCTAAACGACGCCTCAAAAGTCTTAGATTTTACGCAGAAAAGACATTGATTCAAAAAACAATTGAACAACTCAGATCACAATATACTGACAACGACATGGCTATTACGTCTGCAATGAAAGATTTCGGAATTAAGAGGTTCTATCACATGCATGTTCATTATATATATCCATCTTTATGTTTTTGTTTTTGCAAAATAATCTTCAGTTCTTATTGTACTACGAACTTTGCTTGACGCAAAAAACAGAGCAAACTTGTATGGATGGCCAAACACTTACGTATTCACAAAAGCAATGGGAGAGATGTTGGTGTCGGATTTTAAAAATGAGATTCCATTAGTTATCATACGCCCTACCATGATCACAAGTACCTACAAGGAACCTTTTCCTGGTTGGATTGAAGGTTTGAGGGATGTATTCCCCCCCCCCCCCAAAAACCGCCACAAATTAAACACTCCAAATTAAATGGCACTAGTAGAATATACTACCTCCGAACTTTAACATATATAAGAGTTAGTTTAACTTTCAATTTAATCCTAAATATAGGACCCAAATTCATGTTGTCTCTTATATTTATCTATTTTTCAAAGTAATGCTTATAGTAGTTGTACAAGTTAAAAATTTCATCAAATAGTAGTTTTAGCTAATACAAGGGTAGTTTAGAAAAAATAATAATACATTTTATTACCAATAGTTAATTTAATAAATTTGTTTAATTTACTCAAATTAATTAATTAACTCTTATATTAAAGACCGGAAGTAATATAATACATTTTTTGGTTAACAGAACACTTGATGCTGTAATTGGTAGCTATGGTAAAGGAAAAGTAGAATGCTTTCTCGGTGATCCCCAGACAATTTTGGATGCGGTAAGTTTGATCATATATTTTTTATTAAGACCTAAATGTACCATTACCTCCGGTCCTTGATATAAGAGTACTTTTAACTTTTATTTTATTCATAAATATAGGACCCTAATAATCCACTTTGCCTCTTATATTTATCTATTTTTTCTAAGATAGTTCTTATAATAATAACAGTAGTTCTAACCAATACACTTGATTAATAAAGATATTTTAGGAAAGATAACACTTATTTATTATCAGGAATTAATTTAACTAATTTTCTTAATTTATTCAGATTAGTCAACTAGCTCTTATATTAAAGACATGAGATAATACTTCCATTGGGCTTTACTTTTCCTAGGACTTGGTTGATATGATGATTAATGATGTGTAGATATACCAGCGGCATATGGTGATAAACTGTATGCTGTCGGCAATGGCTATTCAGTCATCAGACAAATACATATACCATGTCAGTTCATCATTAAGAAATTCTCTCACAATTTCCTGTGTCCATCATCTTTCTTACCTTTATTTCAAAAACAAACCCTTGACTGATTACAAAAGTGGAAAGCCAATAATCATATCCAAGGCATTCTTTTTATCAACTATGGGTAGTTTCCATGCTCACATGATGACCCGATATGTTCTCCCCCTCAAGGTACGAGCGTATATTGAGCTTCCTAATTAACTAACTTCTTGTACTTAGTTTTTTTAATTTTATACCCATTAATCATTTTTGGCATGATGATTTGGTTGCGAGGTATTATATGTGGTGAACCAAGTGTTTTGCCAGATCTTCCGAGATGTTTATAATCGAAATGATAGAAAAATCAAAACTGTGATGCGAATGGCCCAACTCTACAAAACCCTATGTATTTTCAAGGCACTGTATGTTTCTTGTTCGCTTTTTCTCTATTATTCATTCAAATTTGCACCCACTTATTTGAAATAGTAAGTAGTAGTGGCTAACTTCGAGTTAATGTTTTAATATAATATTGTAACAGGTTTGATGATAGGCACACTGAAGAATTACGAGAAAATCATCAAAGATTCTAAAGGATGTTGGATTTGATTTGGAGTTTGACCCCAAGAGCATAGATTGGAGAGACTATTTGCTGAATGTCCACATTCCTGGCCTCGTCAACTACACAATTAATTCATCTCCCAGATTGCCCAGATACTGATGAAGCTGAGGGGAAAAGAACCAATTAATGATATATTATAAGTACTACTACTTCGGTCCTTAATGTAAGACTTTGTTTGATTTGTATTTTGATCTTAAATATAAGATCATGATCCATTTTATCTCTTATATCTATTTATTTTTTTTCAAAACAGTCTTTCTAATAATGGTAGTTCTAACCAATAAACTTGATAAATAATGATATTTTAGGAAAGAAAATATATATTTATTATAAATAACTAACTCAACTATTTTTTAGCTTTTATATAGGACCGGAGATAATATGAAGTAATAATAGAATCCCAGAAGGGGGATTTGCGTATACTCGTTCAATCGGTTCGACTTACAACATGAATAAGCGAGTCGCTCCGAGTCCGAGTAGCTTGCGT